>NW_017731528.1:814100-833538 GCF_001890085.2 Hipposideros armiger | reverse complement strand
GGGTGAGCCAGATCAGTCGCCGGTTTCTGGACGGCCGCTCACTGCGGCTGCTGGCCGCTCATGCTGGCTGCTGGCTACACATGGTAGCCTGTGGAGGGCAGTGTCACTGGCCCTCATATGTGGGATCCGAACCGGGGCCCTCTGGCATCCCAAGCCAGTTCTTAACCAACTGAGTCACTCGGCCGGCCCTAATTTTTTTTTTTTAATAGACATTGTCAAGAGAATAAAAAGAGAAGCCACAGACAGGAAGAAACTATTTGCAAAAGACATATCTGATAAAGCACTGCTATCCAAATTATACAAAGGACTCTTAAAGTTCAACAATAAGATAAGGCAGTTCAAGATGGCAATGTAGCAAGATCCTAAACTCACCTCCTCCCACGGACACAACAAATGTACAAATACACATGGAACAACTCCCTGAAAAGAACCTGAGAACTAGCTCTACACCTGCTCCACAGCAAAGGTCAAAAGGGTCGTGTCAACATGGGGAGGAGAGGCAGAGACAGATTTGCCAAAAATCCTCTCTCTGGTGCAGCGACCCACAATCACAACGAACCTCAAGAAATAAAAGAAAAAATATATAAATGGAGTTTCTCCCTTAGGAGCAGGAGGTTTGTACCCCACACCAGCCAAAGACCTTACCAAACGCCTCACTGAAGGAGGTATACAGATGCAAGAAAGCACATGAAAAGATGCTCCTCCTCATATGTCATCAGGGAAATGCAATTAAAATGAGATACCATGACACCTCTATTAGCATGGCCATAATCTGGACCACTGACAACACCAAATGCTGGAAGGGATGTGGGGGCAATAGGAACTCTCACTTACTGCCGTTAGGGATGCAAATGGTGCAGCCACTTGGGAAGACAGTTTGGACGTTTCTTATAAAACTAATCTCATCATATGATCCAGCAATCGTGCTCCTTGATATTTACCTAAAGGAGCTGAAAACTTATGTCCTCACAGAAACCTGCACATGAATGTTTACAGCAGCTTTATTCATAATTGTCAAAACGTGGAAGCAGCCAGATGTCCTTCAGTAGGTAATGGCTAAATAAGCTGTGGTCCATCCAGACAGTGGAGTATTATTTAGTGCTAAAAAGAGATGAGGTATCAGCCATGAAAAGACATGGAGGAACCTTAAATGCATATGACTAAGTGGAAGAAGCCAATCTGAAAGGGCTATACACTGTATGACTCTAACTCTAACTCTGTGACATTCTGGAAAAGCCAAAACTATGGAGACAGTACAAATCAGGGTTGCCGAGTTTTGGGGGGAGAGATGAACAAGTGGGGCACAAGATTTTCAGGGCAGTGACTGATCTGTGTGACACTGTAAAGGTGGACATGTGTCATTATACATTTGTGCAAACCCACAGAATGCATGACACCAAGAATGACGCTAAGGAAACCTATAGACTTAGGGTGATGATGACGTGTAAGTGTAGGTTCAGCAGTTGGAACAAATGTCGCATCTGGTGGGGGGTGTTGATAATGCAGGGAGGGGACTATTATGTGTGGGGAAAGGGGTATATGGGAAATCTATGTACCTTCTGCTTAATTTTGCTTTAATAGACTTGCTCTTTCAGAGCAAGTCTATTAAAAATGTTTGTAAGCCCCAGAATAAGAGGGCTAGCACAAGCCACTCATGCCAGTTCAGCCAGTTTCCCTAAGCAGAGGTGCTGGCAGCTGAGGGCAGGTCCCTTGGAGGAGGCTCGGCACTTACTTCTGCCCTGAGGGGAGTTGGTCAGACAGGGGTGACTGGGCTCCACATTCTGATCCTCAGCCTATCTGAAACGCTGCAGATACCAGGAGGTCAGGTGCTTTCCCAAAAGATAGCCCAGAACGGAAACGGAAGGAGCAGGCAGGGAGGTAGGTAGGGCAGCCTTAGTGATTGCCGTACAACCCACTGAAATGTTCTGAAAGCAATTTTGTGGGTCACAACCAGAATTTCCTACATGTTTAGAAAAAAATAGAGTTAAAATATCAGGGTGCGTGGCTTACTGCAGGGTACTGTTTGGTATACTTTCTGTTTTAGACGTGTGTGTGTGTGTGTGTGTGTGTGTGTGTGTGTGTGTGGTGAGTCACAATTAAAAATGTAGCTCTCACTGTAGGTCACAGTCAAAGGGTTGAACACAATGCAGGAGAAGGTGATGCTAACATGATATGATTCAAAGATTGCCAGGCTCAGAAGTCAGGCTTTGCCTCTGTCCAGGATACTAGTTTTTTGAAGTCACATATTCCTTCTTGCTCTGCTTTTGTCTGTCGCAATCACTGTTCTGTTCCGCCCTGGACATCAGGACACGGGAGCAAATGTTGGAGTGGGGCTTCCGTGCTCATGAAGCACGTTAAGAGGGGGTGCTCAAAAGGTGGTCAGCCTGCAGTGCCTGCTGAAGAGCGCAGGGGCAGCACACATTTTACTTGTCAGGGAACAACCCTCATGCCACCCATTGAGGTAGACAGGCCCAACGGCTGTCATAAGCCAGACATTCACTCCCACCCACGACCTGGCAGCCACCGCTGACTTCAGAATGAGCTCATTTGATGTTAGTGCCGATAGGAGCACTGTATTCTCATCATTCAGAGGCCTGTGTGAGGTCTAATTACTATAATGAGCAGGGGTGGGGCTTGATTACAAGGGGAGGTATTCTAAAGCCCAAGTTCCCTGTTGGTCTTGGGGCCAGTTGGCATGTGACCCCCACAAGGCAGGTCTTGCACAGAGATTTATGTTTTGTGATTACGACATGCCATGAAAATCCCTAAGCTCTAACTGAGGATATGCTATGAAAAAAGTGCCCTAGGTAATACGCATGTTGTTACAACATTGTTCATCTGAAGGAAGATCACGGAAAGTCTCCCCGTGTGGACCCATGCACTTCACACACCCCTTTTGTTATCAAATGCCAGAAGTCACCAAAAATTACCTCTCTTCTGAGTTCTCCTACTAAGAATATATTTTTTTAAGCACTGCCAGCTTTATAAGTTTTAGTGGACACTCCAGTGTGGGAAAGAGAAGGAGGGAGAGAGAATAAGGAAAGAAGAAAAATACCAGATTTAATATCCAGGATTAAACCTGCAAACAAAAGCCACCAGCAAGGTGGGGGGATAGAGCCTCTGAGCAAAGAGCAGGAGAAAACAAAACAAGAGAAAGATAAAGTTAAAGACACTTTGTTTTTTAAATTATCATTTTCAAACATCAAAAACGTTCTCCTTTATCATGGGCTCCACAAGGCTGGCTTGGCCCCCAGTGGAGCTAAGGTTGAGGAGTGGATTTGGGACAAGGAAGAAAAGCCCTTTGTATTCTGATGTGGGAACACTGTCATCAAACAAGGAGGCTGATAAGAAATGTAAGTAGCTCTTCCAAGACTTCTCCACTGAGGAGTTTGTAAAATTCGTCAGTGATTTCAGAGCAAAACGTCAATGACCCTACATTTCCTTTTTACCTGCTCTGTGGTGGCTTGTACTGGTAATTTGTTGAGCTGCTGACTGACGTAGAAAGACTTAAAATGCATCTGAGGACATTATCAAGAAAGTGAAAAGACAACCTTCTGGATGGGAGACACTACTTGGAAACCATCTATCTAAAAGGGCTTCATATACAGAATCTATAAAGAACTCCTATGACTTAATAACAAAAGACAAACAAACCAATTAAAAAATTGACAAAGGACTTGAATAGATATTTCTCCAAAGAAGATATACAAATGCTAAGTATGTGAAAAGATGCTCAAAATCACCAGTCATTAGGGAAATGCAAATCAGCACCACAAAGAGATCTACCTCACACCCATTAGGACAGTTATAGTTTTTGTTTTCTTTGTTTTAAAAAAGAAAAATAACAAGTGTTGGCGAGGATGTGGAAAAACTGGAACCCTTGTGCACTGCTGGAATGCATGTAAAATGGTGCAGTCCCTGTGGAAACAGTGTGGTGGGTTCTCAGAATGTTAGTCAGAGACTGACCATGTGATCCAGCAATTCCATTGCCAGGAATAGACCTAAAATAATTGAGAACAGGAACTCAAGTATCTAACAGATACTTGTACGGGAATGTTCCCAGCAGCACTACTCACTATAACCAAGAGGTAGAAGCAACCCAGTGTCCATTTACAGGTGAATCAACAAACTATGGTGTAGACATAAGGTGGAATATTATTCAGCCTTAATCAAGAGTGAATTTCAGGCAAGCTGTCATAGAAATGAACCTTGAAAATATACCAAATAAAATAATATGGACACAAATATTGTATGAGTCCACTTATATGAGGGACCAGAATAAGCAAATTCATAAGGACAAGAAGTAGATGGTGGTTGACAGGGGCTGGGGAAGGGGGAATGGGGACTTAATGTTTAATGGTCACAGAGTTTCTGTTTGGGGTGACGAACACGTTTTAGAAATAGACAGTGGTGATGGCTGCACAGCACTGTGAATGTACTTAATGCCACTCATTGAATCGTACATGCCAAACTAGTTAAAATAGCAAATGTTATGTTAAATATATAGAATCCCAATTTTAAAAAGTTAATAATTTAATATTCTAAAAGCCACTGAATGGTACAGTTTAAATGGGAGAATTGTTTGGTATGTAAATTATATTTCAATAAAGCTGTTTTTAAAAAAAGATGTGTGAAGGCCAGCTGAGTGGCACGTTGGTTAAGAGCTGGCTTGGAATGCCAGAGGACCCTGGTTTGGATCCCACATATGAGGGCCAGTGACACTGCCCTCTACAGCTAAGATGCTGAACAACAGCTCGACCTGGAGCTGGGCTGCCTTGAGTTGCCAGCAATGGAAGGTGGGTTGCCATGGGCTACCGTGTATAGCCAGCAGCCAATGTGAGCAGCCAGCAGCCGCTGTGAGCGGCCGTCCAGAAGCCGGCAACTGATCTGCCTCACCCGAGAAGAGCGCAATGATGGTGCCAACTTGGGCCAGTGAAGCAACGTCCTCCACAACTAGACTGAAGAACAAAAGGATAGCAACTTGTCTGTTCCCCTTCCCCCAATTCCCCAATAAAGATCTTAAAAAAAAAAAATATGAGAGCAGTGAGCTCTATAATGTGTGACCTGTTCCCTGGGGCGTGTCTGAGGTTGGGGCACGTTGGCTGTCGGCCCCACTGCACGATGCAGGCATGGTGTGTGCCTGGGGATTTTTCTGTTTCTAGCCCTGTATTTACTTTGAAATATACTGCTGAGTGAGGCAGGATTCTCTACATCCATTTGTATTTGCTTGGTGTTTGCTTTCTTACAAAAATGGACCATCAAGACCAAGAAAACAAAAGGTCCAATTACGACTCCTCATTTCACCCCAAAGCAAAACAAGGTTAGTTTCCAATTTTTTTTTTTTCAAATAGAAAGCAATACAGGTCTTGTGTGACCTGCTCTTCCACAAAAGAAGTGCTTAAGATGCCCCAAAGAAAAGCAACTTTCTCCAAGGGCAAGAGATTTCACTTGTGAGGTGTTGGTGTCTAGGTCAACGCCACCCCGACATGGGTTTGTGTACACCATCCCTTGCCCAGGCCCTGTCTTCCTGAAATTGTTTTTCTCAATCATTTTTTTTAAAAGGAGGGTTTATTCCAAATGTGTGGTGAAAAGAAGCAATCTTGTTAGAAATAAGCACTGCCTGACTTGAATGCTTTGGTTATTGTCTGGTGTGAAACCTCCCCTTCCCCCCTTTAAATTTAATAGAAACACCAGCTTTAAAGAACAGAACTTCACATCTCCCTGAATCTGAGCCCTTGCACTAACCCCCTCTTTCTCCCAGCAGAACTTAGGTGAAACGGGAATTTATACATCATCTAGCTGCCTTCTGACTCTTGGCAATTTCATTTTTATGAACATAATTTAAAAGCTCATATGTGCAATAAGTGTATCGATGCCTTCAACGTACCAGTTGAATACTGAGTACTAAGTATTCAAGGCTGAACCACACAGACCTGGGCCAGGGGGTGCGGACAAGGAGACTAACCACCGAGGTGTGCTGGGTTCTGGGGTGGGGGCTCTCAGACCCTTGTGGCTGGGTAGGGGAGTTTAACACTGTCTTGAGGACTTGGGAAAGAACTGCTGGAGAAAGTGGTAACAAAGCTGTCCTCAGCTGAGTCAGACTTTAGCCAAAATGACCTCAGGCCTAGCCCTTCCCCCAAAAAGGAAGTTGCTGAGCTTGGCATCCTTCTTTCCTTTATGTCTGAGACATATGGCTTTTCTAAATAAGTAATTGAAGAATAAATGGAAAAGCCATTGAAGGAACTTTGTACACTCAAATCACTTGGATTAATGAAAAATATTTCAACAGTCAAAAGGTTTGAACTCCTGGGATGTCACTTGTCCCCCAAAGAGTGAAACTGTTCCCCCTCCTTGGTGCTGTC
This sequence comes from Hipposideros armiger, assembly GCF_001890085.2. Classification (NCBI taxonomy): domain Eukaryota; kingdom Metazoa; phylum Chordata; class Mammalia; order Chiroptera; family Hipposideridae; genus Hipposideros; species Hipposideros armiger. The sequence continues at coordinate 827,176 of NW_017731528.1, read as the reverse complement.
ACTTTCCTTATCTTTATAGTGGTCTTTATAGGGATGAGTTTGCTGTAATGTTTTGCTTTGTTTTTTGTGGGGAGAAAAGAATTAGCCCTTTGGGGACATTAGATTACTGCCTGCTGGTGACATTCTGTCTCTGGGTGAACGTGTGCCCTCAAGAGCAGGAATCCCATTTAGTGAAATGTGTTGGGGCCACACGTGAGGTTGCTGTCACAACTGCTCATCATTTGTGAAGGCAACACAAGCTGCAGTTTCGGAGTTGAGTTCATGATTACTAAGTAAACAGGAAATGAAAAGGTCAAAGGCTCTCAGTCCTGAAGCAGCTCCTCTGTGAATCATGTTGGGACCTCTGGTGCTGAACAGAAATGCTGAAAACAAAGAAACCAACCAAAACCCCACCACTACCTCGGAGGGTAAGATAATGTATTCTATTAAACAATGTCTGTATTTCTCTCACCTCTGCATAGTTTATACTGCAGATCATGTAAATGCTCATTTATAAATAGTGATGACTGTCGCCAGGACCTCTCTGTTCCCAGCATTTTTCTAAGACACAGTGGGTGGCATGGTTACTACGGTCCACTGATGCCTTCCTAAGCAGAAAACCAAACACTAAGGCCCCATTCTACATGAATGACCACAAAATATGGAAAACCACGAAAACGAATCAACGTTCCCAGTAACACACTAGGAACTCACTAGAACTATGCAGTGCCAAGGGTCCGGTATGCCCCTGTCCAACTATGCTCCCAAAAGAAATACAGGGAAAGTGGCCAGGTGTTCTCTCACTTAACACAGTATTTCACCCATATTATCCATATCGTTTCATCAATAATCAATTCAAAAATGTTTATGAGGCAAAAATGGATGGTTGTGTTCTCCCCATCTACTTTTAAGTCTGCAAGCCGCTGCTTCAGAGCCGACAGGATGGAGAACACGCCGTTTGCTGGGTGTGCTGGCAGCCCTTCCGGTTGGCCCAGTGTGGGCTGACCACAGTGAGGACCGGAGGCACACGGATGAGAGCGTGTGCACTGGGGTAAGGTCTGCTTTGTGCACAGACTCCGGAGGGGCAGTGGATGGCGGTGTGGTCCCGAGCCACCTTGCCACACAGAACATGCCTGCCCGCCCCCCAGAGCCAGCCGGGCGAGGGAGACTGCTCAACTTGATGCCTCTTCCCTGTCTCCTTCCGGTCTCGTCCTGGGCACTGGGCTGCATGGACCTGTCTATAGGCCAGGACTTACCCAAGTCCCAGAGAGGCTGCTGTTTGCAGTCCTGAGGATGCAGATGTAGGGCCATGCCACTGAAATGTAAGTTGTCAGTCCAGTGGCACATGCGTGCGTGCATGTTATGTGTGGGCGCGCGCTGTGCCTTTCCGAGGACGACAGCTAAGGACACGCGGAGCGTTACTAGTGGTAGAGAGGTGGAACGGACTACCGCCGACACAGGAGTCGGCTCACAGCAGAGACCCTGAACTCCAGAACATCCCATCCTGCCCCGTGCACCCAGAAAACCTGCCGAGAGCCACCTGTGCTTCCCGGCTCCTGTGAGCTGCCCAGAGTTAGCCGCCCTGTGTGTCCAGGACCCACAATGGGAAGGGTTTCCAATCAACGCCTGCCACCCTGGAAGCGCCCCTGGGAAACATTTGCCCCCAGAGCCCATAACCTCACTCTCACAGCCACCACTTTTTAGTTGGGTGCCTGAGCAAATTGCTTCACTTCTCTGAGCCTTGGGTTTGTCATCGTTAATTGGTGGTAATTATAACAGCCCTGCCCACCTCTTGGGGTTGTGGTGAGTGTTGCAAAGGGTAATTCACAAAACTGGTAGGAGCTCTTATTATCATTGCTAATTCTAATAACAACCTTGCCAGGCAGGCAGGGCATAGTCACTTTATAAATGAGGAGAGAGGCTCAGCGATCTTGAGGTGATTCACCTGCTGTCACAAGCCACCTGGGGGAGGGACGCAACTAAGACTCGGGTCTCCTGATGGTTGGTAGTGCTGTTCTCCTATAATACAACCAGGGCAAGAGAATGGAGTTGACCCTCAACTGACATTTTATTGATATTAAATGTAACCAAGATGACTATGATGACTGGATCTTTTTTCTCTCCTAAACCTTAACATAGACTTAGAGCAATGTGCTCGATTTCCTCCCATAGTAGTTTTTCCATGGAAACTACAATATATAGTCTTGTTCTACATACAGATTCTTACAGCACAGCGCCCAGGGATGGGCCCAGAAGAAACAGAAAGCACAAGACAGCTAGTAGGGGTGGTAATAACTAATTATCTTATTATTGTGAACTTTGTAAGCTTCTTTTTGAGGAATATTTCTAAAGTCCCTGGGACAAGCAATGGCACAACTTATCTTTGATCTATGTATTTATCTACCTAGCATTTATCATCTATCTATTCATCCATCATCTGTTTGTCTATCCATCCATCATCTATTATCTATCCATCCATCATCTATCTACCTATCTATCTATCCATCCATCCATCCATCCACCTATCCATCCATCTATCTATCTATTTATTTATCTAGCTAGCTAGTTGAAGTTTGATCCAGCCCATGCTGAGTGAAGAAAAGCCTATGGTTTATGAGAGGGGGATCAGTCATTTATCTGGGCATAATGCCCGAGATGTAGTAGGTTCTCAGCAACTGTTTATTGAAAAAATTAACTATCTAGTAGACCTGGGTCTCGCTAGCCTTAGAGGCATAAGGATATGGGTGTGGAGCTGGAAGTCAGAGGTCTGATTCCGTCTTGCCTCTGCCCCTCAGTAGCTGTGACACCCTGGTTCATTGATTAGTGTCTCCAGGTTCTGGTTCTTCTTCTACAAGAGGTAAGGGTTGGATGAAATCAGGGGTGGCCAAAAGGTCCCCATGCAAATGTCATGTGTGGTCCGTGGGTGGAAGCTGGTGGTGGACGTGCTGGTGGACTCTGAGGCTGTGGTCAGGCCTCAGGGCGGGTGCCTGGTGGGGTGGTGATGGGGACCACCTGGGGGTGGATGTGGGGAGAGGCGAGCACACCGGACACCTGCCCTCATGGCACTGAAATACCTCCAGGACCTTGTAGTTTTATGAATCTACAACCAGCCAGGCACCTGGATTTGGGAGAAACTAAATTTTAGAAAGGACTCCAGGTAGCTGTGTCATTTTTGCATTTTATGTTGAACGCCTCTTTTCCTGAGGTTCTCAGGTGCGAAGAATAAAGAATTAGAGAACTATGTTGGGGCGTAACCAGGTTCACAGTTAAGAGCATTCTCTGCAAGCTCTCCCAGCATCTCTGGAAGCGGGGCAGTGTGTTATTCAGCACACCACTATCTCTTCCATTTTATAGAGAGAGGATTTGGGTCACAAAAGGTGGAATTATCTGGCCGTCTGTAGGTCTGGGCACATATTTAGGTCATGTCACTCGCTCGTGCTTTCCTTCCTAGTGAAATGAGCTCCAGTGGATCCAGGACACAAGCCTACCTCAGCACCTAACTGGTCCACTGTGGTCCTGGCCACGGGGCCGGGTTCATTGTTGCCCCATGAGAGGCCATGTTTGTCCCTCTCCCCCGTGGCTCTCATGCCATTGACAGTTTCTGTCCAGGAACTCCAGGGATCAAACCTCAGTCTCCGAAGTCTCTACTCCGTGTCCCTTGATGCCGTAACTTAGAGGAAACATCTGCTGAGGATGCTGTAAATACTGATCAGCCACTTCCAATGTCAAATGGATGCTGTGGTCCCAGTTATTCATCACTTGGAGCAGAGCCACACTCAGCGTATGCAAAGGCTCTGAGGTGGCCACAATGTCACACAGCAGAGAGCACAGGCCTGGCGTGCACACTGGACTTCAGTCCCAGTTTTACTACTCAGGAGTTCCATGACTTGGTTTCCTCCTGAGTGAAATAGGAAGAATGAGGTCACCTGTGAGAAAGAAAAGTCACGCATACATAAAGGACCCATCACAATGCCTGTGCAGCACAGGGATCCAGTAACCGCTTGTTTCTTCCTATGTTAAAAAAAAACTTATGTCATGCAATAACCACTTCAAAATGTCAGTCCCCCAAAGTCCCAAAGCTACAAACACTTGGAGCACTCATGATTGAGTGCGTGTGGCTGTTTAGCTGCAGTGGTGATAGAAGCTTCCATAACTTGGAGCTGGCCGAGAAACTAGGTGGAAGGGCAGAGGGAAGCTGGCAAAGAGGAGCCTGTGTTAAATAAGTCACCATAAAGATAAGCTTATGTGGTAAACGCCAGAAGTGTTGCTGTGAGAAACTGCTTTAACTGCATCACTGAGATGTCACAGAGGAAAGCAGGGTATGTTATTACCAGGAACAGGAAGACAGGATGCAGCCCCAAGCAGGGTGGCCACCTGGGTCAGCACAACAGTTCTGAAGGGCCAGGCTGCTTTTGTGCTGCAGGCTGTTTGCCCTGGCACATCCCCGAGAGGGCAAGGGCTGAGCATGTGACCCCGTGCATCTGAGGACCAGGACACAGAGCTCCCGGCCATGCTGGGTCTGGGGCTGAGGTTGGGCTACATGAGGATGTGCAGAAAGGAGCAGCTGGCTCACAGCTGCGTCTGTCTGTGCTGTTTGCGCATCTGTGAAGGGGGTGTGAACCAGGTGGCCCTGAGGACCTTCTGCATAAAGGTCCTGTGGGTTTCCAAAAAGCCCCAACTGCAGAGTGACCGAGCTCTTTGTCGAGGGAACTGGGGTCCACATGGCCCTGCCCCTGCCTCTGTCCTCGGAGCTGCAGGTGCCCTGATTTCTTAGGCCCTTTGAAGACCAAGCAACTGAGGATCTGAAGCCTGGAGTCCTGCTATACACACGTGGTGCTGACAGGCTTCTCAGGAAGAGCTGACCTTCTGGCCAAGAGAAACGAGGTTCAGCAGGTACACAAAAAAAATCATCCTTGTCTAAGAAAGGCTGTGATGAATGACAGGCCTGCCAGGGTGCTGTAGGCAGGCCCTCCCACAGCTTGGGGATGCAAGTTGCCGTCTGGAGTGCAATCTGATACGTGCACCAGGGACCACAGCAGCTCTCCCCTTAGGATCAGTGATTCCACGTTCTGAATCTATCACAGGACATAAGAGCTGAGGGAAGGGCCCTGTTTCCCAGTGTACACCCGCGGGTAAGCAGGTGTGTGTCCATCACTGCTTACCTGTGACCTGGGCATCAGCCCCAGAGGCAGGTGCAGGCCAGCGAAGAGGTTCCTTCCTCACTTACCTCTCAGTGAGAACCTGAGGCACTGTCTGTGAGGGGCCCCGACAGAAATGCAGGTGCTGGTAAAGGTGCAGGTTGGTCTCTGCTCTCACAGGGCTTCATGTTTAATGGGGGATGGTCATGACTCAGGCACTTCCATCACAGGCCTGTGATCCCACCATAACAAGTGGCAGGACAGGGGCATCTAAGCCAGGCCAGGGACCAGGGCAAGTTGGAGGTGCCAGGGAGGAGGTCCCGAGAGGCAACGGGAGCAAGAGGGGCAGAAAGGACCTCTGCTGGCCCCGTGAGGCTAGTCTAGCAATCGCTCAGGCATCTGAGGATGCCTCCCACCACCTCTACACCCCCACTGACCCAAGTGTAGATATGACAACCGAAGCCGCTGTGCAAACATTGGGATGCAAGTCCCCTTGTCAGATGATATGTCCCATGTCTAGCAATGCTTTTCTCGGGACTCAAACAAGTCCTTAGAAGTAGCAGCCTAGGAGAGAAAGAAGAAAACAAACAGTGTTTACTAAGCTGAACTTCCAGCACAGAGCACAGATCTGAAACTGCCATATCCTGGGCCAGCCCAGGAGCAGGGGCCTGTGAATGGGGACCAGAAGCCCTGAGCAACCCAGGGGTGAGTGGGGTGAGTCCTGGCAGAGAGAAACGGGCCTATCCCCACAATCTGTACTGACCTCCCATGCTTTCTGTCTTTCTGTCTCCTTTTATTTTCAATATGGTAAAATATACATGACATAAAACTTACCATTTTAAGCCTGCAACTCAGTGGAACTAAGTACATTCCCACTGTTGTGCAGCCTTCCCCTCTCTGTCTCCAGGACTTTTTCATCTGCTTTTTAAAAAAAGCGTTTTTCTTTCTCCTTTCCAGACATTCAGCTAATCATAATGAAATTCATTTAAAATTGTATTGTTGAAGGTACTGAATAAAATTTGTCACAATCCTTCATTTCGAAACTTTCCAAAAAAAATCAAACCTACTGGTGGAATCACTGCATCTATTCTCCGTTGACCCTTTTCTCCCTTGGGAGGACCAACTCTCTCCCCAAATGTACATTCAGCTGTTGGAGGGTGGACATTTATCCACTAGACCCATGAACTCAACAGAGAGACTCAGAACACGACTCCCATGCAGTCGACACAGGGCTTCCCTGATGAGACACAGACTATTGGCACATTAAATGGGCAGGTGGGTGGGCCATGCCCAGAAGACACACTTTACTCCCTCTTGCACAGTGACGTCCCCTGGCCATGAAAGACCCCTGTGCTTGTGGGGGACTCACAGGTGCATTTGCTGTGTATGCTGAGAACTGACTTTGACTTCAACACTTGACAAGCCACTTGGGTGAATTGTCTTCCAAATGACAAATCTGTTATTCCAACCCCATTTCCTGTCTAATCCACTGCAGTAACTGAGTTCCACATACACCTAATTTTGTTTCTCAATTCCCTACTCTGGTCTATTGGTCCTAGCACCATCTCTTTTATTATTACAGGGTATTTTTTGTGTTGTTTTTTCTTTAAGATTTTTTATTGGGGAATTGGGGGAAGGGGAACAGACAAGTTGCTGTCNTCTTGTTCTTCAGTCTAGTTGTGGAGGACGTTGCTTCACTGGCCCAAGTTGGCACCATCATTGCCCTCTTCCCGGGCGAGGCAGATCAGTCGCCGGCTTCTGGACGGCTGCTCACTGCAGCTGCTGGCCGCTCACACTGGCTGCTGGCCACACACAGTAGCCCATGGCAACCCACTGCCACAGGGGCTGCAGCCTACGCCGTCACCGGTGACTCATGGCAGCCCAGCTCCAAGTTGAGCTGTTGTTCAGCATCTTAGCTGTGGAGGGCAGTGTCACTGGCCCTCACATGAGGGATCCAAACCGGGGCCCTCTGGTGTCCCAAGCCAGTTCTTAACCATCGCGCCACTCGGCCGGCCCATATTATTACAGTTTTGTAATATGATTGAAATATATTCTCCATTTAAAATGTTGGCTTGAATATTTTACATTTACTTGTATAGATGGAATTTAAATCTAGAATGACATTACAAATGCATCCCATTGGGATTTTGATTGGGATCACATTAAACATTTATAGGTTAATTTGGCTCTTTATATTTTTGAAAAATTGTTTGGTTTTTTTTTTTCACGTAGGAACATGGAATGTGTCTCTCCATTTAGTCAAGTCTTCTTAAGTTTGATCAAAATAGACATGACTTTTATAAACTAATGAGAAGATTGACAATTAAAAAAATAATTTTAATAAAATATGATGTGTGCTGATAGGGGGACTGTGAAAACATCCCCAGGACTTTGCAAACCAGATCACCAAGTCACATGAATAACCACGTCTGTCATTAAGCTCACTTACACTCACATGTCACGTGGTGGCTGCCAGTGACTTTGCCTGTCCTACTTCCTGGACTTGGGGTGCTGGCCCTCACCCCTGATCCTCCTCCTTGCCCCATGTTGTCTACAGGTTGATTTCCTGTCTTGCCGGTCATCACTTTGGTGCCTCTCTCATTTCCTGGCACCCAGTTCCGGACTCTTTGCTCGATTCTATTCCTGTCCGCTGCATTTCTTCCATGCAGGCACCGTGGCTCCCAGCAATGTCTTCGTGTGTTCTGGCCCCACTGCTATGGGGAGCTCCCTGCCAGGTGCCCAGCGCTTAGCTCAGTTCTGAGGCCTTCATACTGTTTGTTGTCCTGGGCTAGACCTCTAGACGAAACAGGTAGGGAGGCTGCCATACCCAGCGCTTTCTTTTTGTTCCCGCCACCTTCTCCCAGGGAAAGCTCCACGTGGCCCAGGCTCGTGGGTCAGCAAATATTTCATTTCCACTGGCCAGTGTTGTCCTTGGCAGAGCCTGGCAGAGTCAGCAGTCCTGGCTGCTGAAATAAGGGATGAGTGTCTGGGAAGGCCCGGTGACAGGGGTCTCTCCAGCACATGTGCATTTCAAAGCGCTCCAGGCTCCACTTTCTTCCAGAACCGCTCCCTTTGCAAAACTCTGCTTAAAGCAAGAACAGCATAGAAGAGGCTGGCCCTGCCTTCCTCCCGCAGGTGCACAGCAAGGGCCCTTTATCTCTGATGGGACGGGGCCAGGTGGCAGGGAGAAAGATTCTGCTGTGGGCCCATCCAAATATTAGCTGTGGACACTTTCCTACTCTGAAAACATGAGACACTGTGCACTCGGAGCCTTGCCCTCCAGAGAACACAATCACTTCTCTTTTCCTTCCTCCAGTGGACTGAGCATGCATGTGGCTGTAATCTTATCTTCACATTGCCCACACACTGGAAAGTCGTGGCTTTGGCCTGCTGACTTTCAGGCAATGTCTGTTTCCCACTGATCTTCTCTGCCTGGGCCCCAGCAGCAGGAGATAAACCAAAGGTACAGGAGAAGGCCTGAGGGTCCACAGGGACGCCTGCAAAGTTGATGAACTTCATCGAATCTGTGGGGGAGACTTGCCCTAAACTGATGTTAGATAAACAAGCGTTAGTTACCTCCTGCACCTGGTGCTAAGATGGTTCCAATATCCAACTATAATCTGCAACCAAAATCAATATTTTTCATGTCACTATATGATCATGCAATGAAGGTCAATCTATCAAATTGGAAAAATGTTGCACAATGGAGCAACACTGAGTCATGGCTTTTTAAAATGCCAGACACAATGGGGGCTAGACTGTGGCCTGTCCGGTTTAAGTGCCATTTCCCCAGGGTAGATCTTAAAGCCTAATTGATGAGCATGTCAAGAAAATTTAGGCTCCCATTCAATTCAGTGTGTAGTCTTAATTGAATATTATTCCTAGTGATTGGCACAGCTGTGTCATGAGGTCACAGAGATGAGCAGGTGTGGTAGGCGCCTGTCAGCACTAGCTGCCAACCAAATCCTACCCAAAGTAAGGGTGGTGTGCTGTGCCCCCTGGAACAGTGAGTTGAGAAATGGTATTTTGAACTATAAAAACCTCTATGGTGTAAAAGTGGAGACAACCCAAATGTCCATCAACTGACGAATGAACAAATAAAATGTGGCTCCTCCATGTAATAGAATATCATTGGGCCATAAAAAGGAATGAAATTCTGTTCCAGGCTACAATGTGGATGACCACTGGAAACGTGATGCTAAGTGACAGAAGTCAGGCACAAAAGACCACACAGTGTATGATTCCATTTGTGTGAAATGTCTAGAACAGAGAAGGAAAGCAGAGAGTGGGTGCCAGGGGTGGGCAGGGGGACAGGAGTGGCTGCTGAGGCTGTGGCTTTCTTTATGGGGTGATGGAAGTGTCCTAAGGCGTACTGTGGCAACGGTTCCCAACTAAAAACCACTGAATTTTACACTTTAAATGGGTGAATTGTATTTTATGTGAACTCTATCTCAATAAAGCTGTTGAAAGAAAGAAAGAAAGGAAGAAAGAAAACTATACAGTTTTTGTTGTATATACACACCCAATTAAAACAACCCCATTTAATGTAATCAGGTGTATCTTTTTAATTGAACTTTTTGTTTTTAGTTTGTGAAGCATAAATATCTTACCATTATATCTTAGATTTACCCACTAGGTCAGAAGTGGGGTGTCAGACATGATCGAGGGTGTGGGCAGAATGTCACACCACTGTACTCCTTTCTTCAGAGGGTCAAAGGGCAAGAGGGAGAATGGCCAATGGCCTTCACACCCAGTAGACGGGTGCCATGGCCTTGGTTCTTTACTGTCCAGCCCACAGCCATCTGGCCACACCAATGAGCAGCTGATATCTGGGCTACCACAGGCTCTTGAGTGCCCACAGCTGACACTCCTCAGAAAACCAACGACCCAACACAACAACTCTCCTCTGAGACCTGGGATTCTGACAGAAGCAAAGAACATTTTAATGAGAGTCACTGAGGATCATTAACATTACACAGATGACTATTTCACACCTGCCCTTTCCTTGCACTTCTAAGACCTCCATCCTTACCCTTATTCTCAGCCAATGAATGTAAGTTACATGTGTTGACTGGACTTCCTGTTTGCCCACCTCCAATGTCTTGACCTCCCTGTGTCTGCCCCTACTCTGATCCGTTCTGTGTCCAGACTCTGGGCAGAGAATCCGTCCCTCCCATGTTGATGCTGTGTCTTCTGGATTAGTCCTAGCAGCACATGACTATGCCCCATCTTACAGCATTCCTTTATTTTAACTCCCCTTGGTCCCAATCCTTTATCTCCATCTGCCTCTCTGTCCCCTTCATAGATAGTCTCAAAAGAACCATCTGTAACCACTGCTTCCACTTCCTTCCCTTGCACTGTTGCCACATCCAGTCACGACTTCTCTGTTTTCATTTATTTGACCACTTAGCAGCATCTGGCATGGTTTGTCACTTTCTCTTTCTTGACACACTCTTTCTTCTTTGTTTTTGTGACATCACACCCTCCTGGTTTTCTTTTCTCCCACTTACCACTCCTCCGTGGATTCTTTTGCTTTTTTCCCATTTCTGAATCTGACCTCTAAATGTTGCAGTGTCCTTGGTTTTGTCCTAGGCTGTCCCTAAGGCTTCATGACATATTTTCATTGCTAATCTGGGTGGGGCTGGCAAGTAGGTGAAGTTTCTTGGTAATACAGGATCTTATGTTTTAATACTCATAGGGGGACAGGATGTTAAAATTTTTATGTGGACAAACCTGAGAATGTTCAAAGTACTACACCCTCAGTGAAAGGTTGATTAGAAAACTATACAGAGGAGGATGACAAATAAACTCTCTTGGTCTGGGAGTCTAAAAAACTTCAAAATAATTGTGTTTTAAATGATTAAGAATATAAATAAAAGAATTAAAACTGAAACAAATAAACAAGCTTTCTCCTCAATAAAAAGGATAGACAGATTTGAAAAAGACTCAAATAGAACTTCTAGAACTTAAAACCATTGTCATTAAAATGAAACCTCTTAAATGAATTCAATAATGAATTAGGTACAGTTGAAGAGATAGTTATTGAACTGGAAGATAAATAAAAGGAAATTACTCAGAGAATATTGTTTAATGGCTAGAGTTTCTGCTTGGGATGATAAAGAAGTTCTGGAAATAGACAGGGGTGATGGTTGCACATCATGAATGTATTTAATGTCATTTAACTGGACACTTTAAATGGTTAAAATGGTAGATTCATGTTTTGTATAGTTTACAACAATTTTAAAACCACCAAAAAAATTTAAGGGTAATCATTAAAGGCATAAAAATAAAATATATGATTTTCAAACCCAGTAAAGGGAAATCAAGGGGAAAAAAATGAACCCTAAAGAATGAAGAGGAAAGAGGAAAAGAAGACAAAGAAAAGACACAGTGACTTCTGGAAAGATGGCAGAATAGACAGATTCTGTGCCAACTGCCTCCCAGGATCACACCAAAATTAGAAATAATTTACACAATATTCAACCTCGGAAGTCACCTGAACACTAGATGAACAGAAACTCTAAACGAAGGACTTAAAGAGGAGGCCATGTCGAGTCTGGTAGGAAGGGCGGAGACGAGAGAGGGCGAACCCCATGAGGGACACCTCAGTGGTGGGGAGGCTATTCCAGCTGGGGAAGAGACCCTCCGGCCCCACACCGAGCTCACCAGCCCAGAGTTACTTTGCCAGGAAGAGGAGTTCTACAATAGCTGGCAGTAGAAATTAATGAGGACACTCTGCTCAACTCAGTGAGGCTGAGGGCGGCTGGAGAACCAATGGAGCCAGCAAATGGACTCTCTCGCTGGTGAGCACTCACCTGGTCCCTGGTGAGGGGAGTAGCTGTGTGAGTGGGACCCAGGAGCCTGCAGGAAGGACTGAACTGAGCACCTTTGGCACGAGAGCTGGAGGTTTGGGGACCATTGTTCTCCTGGTGTGGAGCTTGCACACGAGTAGTGTACAGGAGGGTGCCATTTTTTTCAGGGCTGGGCCCTCCCAAAGAGGCTCAGGTCTGGGACCGCATTGGTTTGGTGGAATCGGCTCAGGAGTGCATGTGTTCATGTGTGTGTGCATGCGCATGCGGCCTTGGATCCCCACCTTCCACACTGCTTGTCCTGCATAGCCAGGGAAATGCAAAGCAGGTGAGCTCCGGCTCCAACAGGCTGTTCATTGAGACAGGGGAGTGTGTGAGTCACCTTGGGTCCCCTGCTCTCCGCACTGCATGTGTAGAGTTTCCAGGGTGGCAATTGGCTGTTGGGCTGCTCGGCCTGATCTTTGAGCGGCTGATTGGGACAGGCTGAGACTGGGAGTTTTCCTGGGAGTGCAGGGCCGTGAGCTGTGCACCTGCGTGATCCGGCCGGGCCTTTCCTGGTGAGTTTGTGTAGGCTGGTTGCCGATACAGGAGTGCATGCTGCTCTGAATTGGTGGGGGCCACCAACCACATCCTGTGGTGCCTTGGGGACCTGCCCCACCCACCTAGAGTTGTGTTGCCAGGGGCACCCTGAGCCCCTGGTGCCAGGCCTCCACCTCCTAACGCCACAGAGGGTTTCTTGCAGCAGCAGACAGCCTACAATAACCTGTGAGGATTTTTGGTGGTGAGCATGGTTCCAGGGCACATAGCAGCTAATTACAGGAAGCTCACTGCAAGCCTGACAGGGAGGCCAGTGCATGATGCGTACGGCCCTTCCCCCCAACAGCTGGTGCTGAGTCGCCCAGAGTCTCTCTGTTGGTGAGCCCCCCGCCTCCCTTGGGCTTTTTTTTTCTTTTTTTTTCAATGTGACCTATCTAATACATCAAAGCAATCACAGAGTGACAACCAGGATGAAGAAATAAAGAAATATGTCCCACGTAAAAGATCAGAAGAAACCTCTAGAAATGGAACTAAATGAAACAGAGGTATCCAACCTTTCAGAGACAGAGTTTAGAACACTGATGATAAGAATGTTTAAGGAACTTAGCGAGGA
>NW_017731528.1:812603-813390 GCF_001890085.2 Hipposideros armiger | reverse complement strand
TTTTTTAAACAGAAGAAAGGGGGAAACAAGCTAACCCAGGAATATCAGAAATACAAATAACAAAATGGCAATAAATATGCACCTATCAATAATCACTTTAAATGTGAATGGGCTAAATGCTCCAATCAAAAGTCACAGAGTAGTTGAGTGGATAAGAAAGCAGGACCCATGCATATGCTGTTTTCAAGAGACTCATCTCAGATCAAAAGACACATACAGACTGAAAGTAAAGGGATGGAATGAAATATTTCACGCAAATGGAAATGAGAAAAAAGCGGGAGTAGCAATACTTAGTTCAGACAAAATAGACTTTAAAATGATGACTACAATAAACGACAAAGAAGGGCACTACATAATAATAAAAGGATCAATTCAACAAGAGGACATAACCCTAGTATGTAAAACAGGTTTTGACAGACATAAAGTCAGAGATCAGCAGTAACACTATCGTAGTAGGGGACTTCAACACCCTGTTGTCACCAGTGGACAGATCCTCCGGACAGAAAATCAACATGGAAACAGTGGCCTTAAATGACACTTTAGACCAGCTGGGTTTAATTAATATTTTTAGAGCATTTCACCCCAAACCAACAGAATATACATTCTTCTCAAGTGCACATGGAACATTTTTCACATGTTAGGACACAAAACAAGTCTCAATAAATTTAAGAAGATTGAAATCATATCAAGCATCTTCTCTGACCACAATGCTATGAAATTAGAAATCAATTATAAGAAGAAATCAGGAAAGGACACAAATACATGGAGGCTGAATAATATGCTACTA
>NW_017731528.1:807583-808758 GCF_001890085.2 Hipposideros armiger | reverse complement strand
TCTATGGGATGCAGCAAAAGCAGTCCTAAGAGGAAAATTCATAGCAATGCAGGCCTATCTAAAGAAACAAGAACAATTTCATATCAACAGACTATCTTTACACCTAAGGAAACTGGAGAAGAAACAGCAAAACAAGCCCAGAGGGAGTACAAGGAAGGAAATAATAAAGACCAGAGCAGAAATAAATGAAATAGAGACCAAAAAAAAAAACAAAAAAACAAAAGGTCAATGAAACCAAGAGCTATTTTTTTTAAAAGATAAGCAAAATCGACAAACCCTTAGGCAGCCTCACCAAAAAAAAGAGAGAGAGGACCCAAATTAATAAAATCAGAAATGTAAGAGGAGAAGTGACAACAGATACCTCAGAAATACAGAAAATTGTAAGAAATACTACGAGCAACTATATGCCAACAAATTTGACAATCTGGAAGAAATGGATTCATTTCTAGAAGCATACAATCTACCAAGTCTGAACCAAGAAGAAACAGAAACTCTGAACAGCCTGATTACTACTAAAGAAATTGAATCAGTAATCAACACGCTTCCAACAAACAAAAGTCCTGGACCAAATGGCTTCACAGGTGAATTTTACAAAACGTTCAAAAGAGAATTAATACCTATTCTCCTCAGACTATTCCAAAAAACACAGAAGGAGGGTAGGCTCCCAAGCACATTTTATGAGGCCGCTATTACTCTGATCCCAAAATCAGACAAAGATATTACAAAAAATGAAAACTGCAGGCCAATATCCCTAATGAACATAGATGCAAAAACCCTCAACAAAATACTAGCAAACCGAATTCAGTGTCACATTAAAAAGATGATACACCACAATCAAGTGGGATTCATCCCTGGTATGCAAGGTTGGTTCAATATTCGCAAATCAATTAACGTAATACATCACATTAACAAAATGAAAAATAAAAACCATATGACCATATCAATAGATGCAGAAAAAGCATTTGACAAAATCCAGCAACCATTTATGATCAAAACTCTTAGCAAAGTGGGAATAGTGGGATCATATCTCAACATAACAAAGGTCATATATGATAAGCCCACAGCAAACATCGTACTCAATGCGGAAAGGCTAAAAGCTTTCCCCTTAAAATCAGGAACAAGACAAGGCTGCCCACTTTCACCACTTCTATTCAACATAGTTCTGGAAGTTCTGG
>NW_017731528.1:797159-807393 GCF_001890085.2 Hipposideros armiger | reverse complement strand
ATACAAATAAATGGAAATACATACCATGTTCATGGATAGGAAGAATTAATATAGTTAAAATGTCAATACTACCTAAGGCAATATATATAGATTCAATGCAATTCCTATCAAACTTCCAAGGACATTTTTCTCAGAAATAGAACAGATAATCCTAAAATGTATATGGAACCATAAAAGCCCCCAATAGCCACGGCAATCTTGAGAAATAAGAACAAAGTGGGAGGTATCATGCTACCCGACATCAAATCATACTACAAGGCTACAGTAATCAAAACAGTATGGTACTGGCATAAAAACAGACACATAGACCAATGGAACAGAATAGAGAGCCCAGAAATAAACCTATCCATATACTGTCATTTAATCTATGACAATGGAAGCAACAATTTACATTGGAGTAAAGATAGTCTATTTAATAAGTGGTGCTGGGAAATTGGACTAACACATGCAAAAAAATGAAAATGGACCACCTACTTATACCATATACGAGAACAAATTAAAAATGGATTAAAGACTTAAATGTAAGACCTGAAACCATAAAACTCCTAGAAGAAAACATAGGGAGTAAATTTGCAGACATTACCCTCAATAATATTTTTACTGATATATCCCCTCGGCAAGGGAAATAAAGGAAAAATTAAACATTTGGGATTACATCAAACTTAAAAGTTTTTTCACAGCAAAGGAAATCATCAATAAAACAAAAAGGCAGCCTACTGAATGGGAGAATATATTTGCCAAAGATATATCTGATAAGGGGTTAATATCCAAAATTTATAGAACACTCATTCAACTCAATACCAAAAAACCAAATAACCCAATTAAAAAATGGGCAGAGGATATGAAGAGGCATTTCTCAAAGGGGACATACAAATAGCCAACAGTCATATGAAAAAATGTTCAACCTCACTAATCATTAGAGAAATGCAAATAAAATCCACAATGAGATACCACTTTACTCTGGTCAGAATGGCTACCATCAATAAATCAACAAACAAGTGCTGGCGAGGTTGTGGAGAAAAGGGAACCCTGGTGCGCTGTTGGTGCAATGCAGATTGGTGCAGCCATTATAGAAATCAGTATGGAGGTTATCTCAAAAAACTGGAAATGGAACTACCATATGACCCAGCAGTTCCACTTTTGGGTATCTATCCAGAGAAACCCAAGACGCTACTTCGAAAAAATATATGCACCCCTATGTTTATTGCAGTGCTATTTACAATAGCCAAGACTTGGAAGCAACCAAAATGCCCATCTGTAGACGACTGGATTAAGAAACTGTAGTACATTTATACAATGGAGTATTACTCTGCTATAAAGAAGAATGAAATCGTACCATTTGCAACAATATGGATGGACCTAGAGAACATTATGTTAAGTGAAATAAGTCAGTCGGAGAAAGACAAATACCATGTGATCTCACTTATATGTGGAATCTAAAAAAACTGAATGAATGAGCAAAGTAAACAGAAATAGTCTCAGAGATATAGAACAACTGATGGTTGCTAGTTGGGAGGGGGTGGGGATAAGGGAGAAAGGGAAGGGATTAGACAGCCTAAATAGGTAACTACAATATTGCCTCAGGGATATGAAAGACAGTTTGAGGAATATAATTAATAATGTTGTAAATATTTTATAGGGTGTCAGATGGTCATATGTCATGTTAGTGAGACCGCTTCATGGATGCAGTAGAGGCTTGATCACTGAACTGTACACCTGAAGCTGATGTTGTATAATATTGTATGTCAACTGTAAGTGAATATATATATATATATATTTATATTTATATATTTATATATATATACATATATATGTATACATATATATATGTATAATCACGGGACATGGAGTATAATGTGGGAGTGGAGTCAAGGGAATTGTAATAGATATGTATGATTTCAGGGAGGGGTAGTGCATTGGCGGATTGGGGGACGGAGGTTGTCACTTTGAGAGGTAAAAAGTGTAACTGTTGCACTGTGTGGTACAGCTGCAAATAATTTTTTTAAAATGTTTATTTCACAATAAAAAATAAAAAAAAATAAAATTAAATTAAAATTTAAAAAAAGACACAGTAAAAAAGATCTCAAAATAAAAAGGTGCAAATAAATCCAAATGTATCAGCAATGGTAATAAATATAAATAGACTAAATTCATCAGTTAAACAACAAAAATCCTAAGTTGGACACTTACCCTATGTATCCCAGGTACTGTCATATTTCTGTCTCTAGCCCTGATGTCAGCACTGTGCAGTGGACTTCTACACCCAGGTTCCTATTTCACACGTCCTTGTGAAAGAATAACAAGCATCTGAAACTTAACACGGACAAAACAGAAGTCTTAATTCCTTCACCAATTATGTTCCCTGTTTCCTCCACCTCAGCCTCCCTCGTCTGGTAAATGCCTTCACCATCGACTCAGTTGCTCAAGCCAGAAACCTGAGTTATCCTTGGCTCTTTTCATTTTCTCATCCAGTCCATCAGTCAGCTCTGTCAGGTTGTCTCCCAAACACTTTGTAAATCTGTTTCTCTCCACCTCCATTGCTGCGGTCCAAGTCCAAGCCTTTCTTCATTTCTTTAACTGATCCCCCTGCAGGTCTCCTGATGCTCCTCTTATACCTCTACAAACTAATCTCTATACAGAACAGAGATGTATTTAGTTATAAAATATTATATATTATCAATATTATATCCATTATATTTTCTTTATGAAGCACAATAATAAAGTGACACTTGTGAACCTACTGCCCAACTGAAGAATTGGCAGAATGTTCTTGAAAAAATTAAATCTGACTATGTTACTTTCCTGCATAAAATGGATTCCCACTACAGTTGGAAAGCAATCCTGACTCCTTAGTTCTCAAACTCTTTTGGACCCTTCTCTTCCTATCTGACCATGTTCCAATCACCCTGACTTTCTTTCTGCTCCTAGAATATGCCCCAGGGCCTTTGCCTTTCTTGCTGCTCTAGATCGTCACAGGGTTGGCTCTTTGTGTCATTCAGATCTCAGTTCAGATATTACTGCTCTGACCACCTTACCTAAATAGCATTTCCACTTGCTACCATGATTCCTGTTTCATTTTCTTCAGAGCACTTATCACTACCCAAAGGTATCTAACTCATTTAGTTGTTTACTTTCTGTCTCCCTTCTATAAGCTCTATGAGAACAGACACCTTGTTTGTCTTGTTATTTCTAGGTGCACTCTAGTGCCTAGGACATAGTAGGTGCTCAATAAACATTTGTTGAGTAAATACGCAAACAAACACACCTGAAATAAGTTGTAATTTATGAGTTGTGGTTAATACTCCTTTGTTAGATTCTTCTTTGAGCTCTTTGTTGTCAAGTCCACATTCTCTTATGAATAACTCATCACAGATCGATCCTAGAAACTTTGAGAACCCTCCAGCCAGAACATTATTCCAGCACCCCTGAATCTAGCTTGGTTTAGAGCACTGAACACAATCTCAGGTACAGAATGAAAGCCTCAGTGTCTCACTCTGGAGTGGGGTCAGCCCAGGCCACATGCTCTCTAGTAAGTGACTTCTGGGAACTTGGCCCAGGCCTGAGTATTTCCCCTGATTCCTCTAATGAACTTAGCCAGATTGTAGATCATTCTGTGTGCTTTCATGTAGGTATTAATAAGCACACATCACCTCCCTCCTTACACGCTTGTGTAAACTAAGAGTGTGAGATCATGAAAAATCTCTCACATTCACCTCACTTTAATAATCCTCTTCAGTGGTCTCTTCTATAAACCCCTTCTGTATGGAGCACCCACCAAATACAAACACGGCTGCATACAAGAAATAATACAGTGCTGGTTCTTGCCTTTTCACATGCATGATGCTGAGCTGCGGTGTCTGGTTGAAAAGGCAGATTTCTGAGATCCAGTCCCAGTTTGGCACGTTTCAGGTAGGGCCCAGGACTTGGACTTTTTAATTCACGTGTCGTCCAGTGCAGGGGGCTGCCAACTCCACTCAGACAAATGCCCAAGGGGAATTTGCTGGGCAATGCAGCTCCTTGTCCTAGTGTCCTGTCCAGATGCTCTCACCGCCTCCCCAGCAAAATGCCCGCAGAGAAGCCGGCTCTCCTGTCTGCCTAAGTAGTGGGTGTCAGGTCCCTTTTCTCAGCCTCTGTGCTTACACAAAGATTCCACTCTACATACCTAATTGTTTCTAAAAACATTAAATGGCTGCATCTTGTCACAGAGTGTTTTTTAAATTAATAGACTTTTTAAGAATAGTTTTATGTTTACAGAAATATCGAGCAGAAGATGCAGAGAGCTCCCCTGCAGTCCCTCCTGCACTTTTCCCTGACATGCTGCGTTAGTGTGGTCACTTTGTTATAACTGAAGAGCCGATATCAACAGTTATTATCTGCTGAGGTCCAGAGGTGCCATCAGGCTCCCTGTTGGCTTCGTACATTCTATGAGTTTGGACAAATGTATAATGTCATGTGCCCACCATTACAGAGTCACACAGACTAGTTTCACTGCCCTGAAAGTCCCCTGTGCTCCACCTACTCATTCCTCCCTCCTCCCCCAAAGGGGATATTTAATTTGAACAGATGTCCCTAAGGATCCAAACTAGCTTCATCATTCATTTTCTTATCTTTATTAGCATCTTCAGTCTCAAAGTCTAAATTTGGAGGAGTCTTTGAACGTGATAGAATTCGCTTCTTGTTGGAGTGTCACCACCACGGCACAGTACAGATGGCACCTGGAACTCATTTCACTTGGCCCTGGGCCATGGGCTCCGCCGCATTCCAGAGCTGCTCTGCTGCGCCTCTTCCTTGAAATACCTCCAGTCCTCACTCATCCATCACAGTCAGGCTCCAGGAAGGAGAGGGGCCTTGGTGCTGGGGTCTTATTAAAATTCATGTTGGCCTGCGGCTGGGCTGAGTCCCATTTACAGATACTTGTCCAGGTGGCTGTGGTCTAGGGCCCAGGTGGAGGTGCAGCTCTAAGGCTCCAAACACCTGGATGCAGGCAGATGGAGATGGTCCCAGCCCCAGTGGGTGTGGCTGGTGTGTGTGTGTGCGCGCGCGCGCGCGGTGGGGGGGGGGATTCTCCAGAAGGCCCCCGAGAGGCGGTGACAGACATACTTTATTTCATCCGCAACACACTCCACTACATGTGATAGTGGTTTCTGCTTCTGGTCATTCCCGAAGGGTAATCTGCACGGTCCCTACCCTCCAGCCTCCTCTGAGCCATTTTTATGTTCAAAATGATGATGGAGAGCTGAGTTTTCCATGCCTCTGGATGAAGAAAATGACCAGATTTGGTTATGAGGTCATTGTGGATATTAACTATCAGCAAAGAAAAGGTCTGGCTATGAAGTTTCCAGTTCCACAGATGTTTTGAAACATGTATGTACTTTTATTTTTGAATACAAAAAGTTGCACACAGAATACTAAGTTCACTGGAGGGAGCAGAGGGTTTCACAGTGTTAGAACTACAAGTCCTCATGGTCCTCACCCATCCTAGGTCTCCCTACCCCCCCACTGACACGCAACCTGACATTATACCTGTCCGCCAACAGCAAGCCCCTGGCAGGGCCAGGTTCCCAAGGACCCCAGCTGGGCATGTCAGGCTGTGGCCCAGCATATGTGTATGAGTTTCTGTGCCCATTTTCCAAACAGGGAGGACACATGGTATCCATGACCCCAACACACACTTTAGTTCAGAGGTTGCTCAGGTCTCCCTGAGGGAGGAGAGCTGGGCCCTCCAGGAAGAAATGTTCTCCCTGAGGGTTGCAGAGAACCCGAGAGGACTCTGCCAGCCAGTGGTGGGGGCCTCGTGCAGTCCTGCCCCTGCTGTCACAGCTGCGGTCCCCACCCTTGAGTCACCTGCAGCCCCAGGATCACAGACTTGCAGTCGTGAGCTCAGTAGGACCTGGAGCATTTTATAGGACCTGTCACTTCACAATGGGAGGAGGGCAATTCAGAGAGCTGTGGCTTCCACGATGGCCATGAAACCCATCATCTTTCAGGTCACATTGTGACCCCCTCTTCTGCCCACCCTGCCCCTGTCCCAGTCCTGCGTCACGCTGTCGGGGGAGGCACAGTAACACTGGAACAATGGGAGAGGCAGACAGGTGGCTGGCCTGGGGTTAAAGCCACCAGAACACAAGCCCTGAAAGCAACATGAAAGGTTGCTGAGAACCATCCTCCAACTTGCCACCAAAGATAATCACTTCATACTATTCTGACCACTAGCAAAGCTTTCACCTTTTTTCCCAAGTAAGAGCTTTATTGAAATATGCAACAATGTTTTTAGTATGTTCACCGAGTTGTGCAGCCTTCACCACGATCTAATTCCATCACTTCAAAAAGAAACCTGGTTCACATCAGCCCTTCCCACCCTGACCCAGCACCCACGATCTGCTACCTGTTGCTATGGATTGACCTAGTCTGGACATTTCATGTAACTGGAATCACACATCATGTATATTTTTGTGTTTGTCTTTTTCTGAGCACCATGTTTTCAGGTTTCGACTGTGTTGTAGTGTCTGTCCTTTTTAAGGCTGAATGACATTGCGTTGTGTGGACGGTCTGCAGTTTGTTTTCCCATGAGTCCACTGATGGACATCTGGGTTGTTTTCCACTTTTTGTCTATTATGAATAATGCTGTGATGAACAAATTTTTGTGTGGGTGCATGTTTTCAGCTCTCTTAGGTGTATCTGGAGTGGAATTCTGGTCACCTTTTTAAGTGAGTGGAGCACTGCTATGGATGTGCCATCCTCTTGTCACATGTGTGGCTATAGCCACATATTCTGGAAATATGTCCTGGTCTCTTCCATGCTGTGCACTGGCTTGGGGCATACTGATGGGTGAGGCTAAGCCCTTCCCCTCTTTAAGCCCCATTCTATGCACCCCATCCCCGTCCCTGCCTCAGTTCAGGCCTGCAGTGTCCCAGGTATCTTCTAAGTAGTCATCTGTTCGCCGTTTTGCTTCCCTAAGTCCATCTAGACATCAGGGTGATCTGTGTGGGAGCCAGCTAATGCGGCCATGTCACCCCTGTCATCCCTGTGCTTTAAACCCTTCTAGGGTAAGGCCAGCACACTAAGGCCCACACAGCCCAGCAACGATGTGACCCTTACGTACCTGCTTTTCCAGCTGCATCTGGAGCCCAGTGTCCCCAGACTTGAAGCCCACCTGCACTAAGCAATCCATACTTCCCAACAAGGCCTGCTGTTCCATGCCTTGGTGGCATCCTTCCCACCTAGTCACCCATTGCATGTCCAGGGCCCACCTCGTGCCCGACGCTGGGACTCATAGTACACAGGACAGACACCATCCCCACCTCACTGCCTTTCTTCCTGAGGTCCTTCTCCTCCCAGTGGCTCCGACTAACCCGCCCAGTCTCACCTGCCTTCTGGAGCCTTCCATGAATCCTCGACTCCCTTGCTCCCTCTTAAGGGGTCATTGCAGGAGAGCAGCAGATGGAGCTGGGTCTTTCATTAAGGTTTTAGCAAGTTACATAGCCTTTGAATGGCAACCCCCTCAACTGCAGTGGGCATGGGGGGCTGGACCAGAGTTGACATAGGGCAAGGAAATGGCACCATCCTGGGCTCATCACAGGAAGCTTTAGTAAGCCAGTGCTTGAGCACATAATGTACTAGTTTTCCTGTGGAATTCTCACGTTGTATTACTGTTCATTTCCACATTCCAACTCCCTACTACTCTCAGAGTCTGCAGGACCGTGACTGTTTAGACTGCTTGTTATTAACTTTGGAACCACTTGTTCCTGGCACATTACTTAAAAATAATTGACAGGCTTGCCTTCTGCGGATTATCTTACTTACCTGAGCGGCAGACCTGGCAATCACGCTGATGGGGCAGTTCGGTGACTTCCTAGTAGCCAGTAGGATGGTCCTGACATTAGCACAGAGGAGCCTGACTGACTGATAGATGGGCCATACCTGATGCCTGTGGTGATGACATTCAGTTCCTGCCCCCATAAAGAGGTCTGCTTTCATGGTGGTCCCCTCATCCCCCAGGGAGCTGTCATGCCTCCTCTGTGCTCTGACCAAAGTGTGCACAGGTCTGCTTGTCCCTTCTGCCGACAGGTATCAGGGCTGCTGCGGGGCCAACTGACCTCTTGAGCAGGCCCGTTCCCATGGGGAGGAAGCCTGGGTCTGGGTCCAGCTTCTGATTCTGTACAGGAGGCCTCAGCGAAGCCTAGGCCATTGGGCCAAGTTCTCGAGCACTGCTGCACAGTAGATTCCCCCCAGGTCTAAGGATACTAAGGCTCCCACCTCCGGGCCCTCAGGGGCTTGGGAGCCCCTCAGGGATTTTAGTGATGCTTAGCAAAGACCAGGAACCCTGGGCGGAGCTCACAGTGCAAAGCCCACCTCTGGGTGTGTCACCAGAAGCGACTGTAACCTCACAGATGGGCATGGAGGGGTGCTGTCATAACACCCAGGACAGACGGGAGCAGTCACCATGCAAACCCTTGAACAGAAATTACTGTTTGGTGAGCTGAGGTGGATTTTCCCATCATGGAATGCCACTGAAAAGCAAGCAAGCAAACAGAAACAGGTAGAAAAGGTGAGATTTTTAAAATTAAGATGAAATTTGCCCCCAATGTCCCCTCGGTGCTCCTGCCTGCTATCTGGGGCTGTGCCCAGCAGCTCCCTTTTGCGACTCCCTTTCCTCCTGTCAACACCCCTATTTCATGCTACAAGGGAAGGAAGATGGGCCTGTGTCCAGAGAGCTTCCAGCCTAAGGGTACCTGCACCCTACATCCTGAAATGGACCATTGTGCAGACCTGCTTCTCTGTGTGGGGCTGGACTCAAGATGGAAAGTGTTTAATGATGGCAAAAGGCACGGTGGACTGGCCTGTGACTGCTGCTGCATGGATCTGTCCTTAGTCCCAGTCACACTGCAAACAAGCCCAAGAACGTGCCCAGGAAGCTGGGGCTGCATCCTACATTGGGATTCACAGGCCCTGTGGAGACGGCACAGTCTGCCTGTCCCAGTGAATAGCTAAAGTGGAGCAGACGAGAGACAGAGACGAGACACCTGAAGTGTGGTTTGGGCAGCACTGCAGGAATTAATAATAGCTGGCCCAAATACAAACCCTCCTCCAAAATAAACAGAGTTGGGAAAGCGGCCCGCCTTGACTTGGAAACCCAGTTCTTTTCTTCCTCTCCAGGGAGGTCCCAATGGCAATGACAGAGGTAGGGGACAGCCTTGACTGCTCACAGAAGTAAAGGGCCCAGGAGGCTTTGGTCCTTTCATTTTCTGTTCCAGGCTGGCTGTGTAAACAGTTCAGCCGCACATGAGATGGCTGCCTGGTGTGTTCAGACAGCAGAGGACACATTTGCCCTAGAGCACTCCCCTGCCTGCCCCACAGAAAAGAAAAAGAAGACAGACTAATTTTTTATGAGTTCTGTACATAAGCCCAAATTAACTCAAAGGCCTTTAAATATGTTCTGCATTTTTAACGGAATATATTTTTTCCAGGAAAGTTTGGGGTTGCTTGAGAAAGGACAACTGATATACACAGGACGGAAGTCCGCTGAACCCCTGAGGGCACGTCTGATAATAGGACCCAAGTTTGGGGTTGCTTCGCCCCTCAGTCTGGGCCTCGGTGCTGACTCCAAACTCAAGCGTGGCAGCACCTCCATGAGCCCTTCCCCGACTCTCCATCACTGGTTCATTTACACAGAATGCCTTTCTTCCTCCCCCTCTCACTGGTTCATATTTACTATTTACTAGGATAAGTTGTGATTCATCAGGAATTTGAACTACAACAGCCAACTTTTAAAAATCTGTTTTCATTACTTGCTCATTCCTGCCTTTTCTAGGCAAATCCTAATTTGTGGAAAATATCACCACTATTTCCAGGCCCCACATATGACTACTTGCAGCCAATGTCAGAACAATCATATTAGTGGCTCTGAATATTAAAATCTAAAGGATAGGCAGTGACCAGAAACTGGTTGTCAACAATTTTTGAATGGCCATTCCACGAAAGAAGTCTGATGTTTTTGGAGAAATGATAAGGGAGCCTTGATGACCCACTCAGTCCTGGGGTTTGGGTTATGAGTGATCCTTAAGGATACGGGGTTTGGTGGTTTAAAAAAGTGTTTCAGGGCTGGCTGAGTGGCGTGATGGTTAAGAGCTGGCTTGGGACACCAGAGGGCCCAGGTTCGGATCCCACATATGAGGGCCAGTGACACTGCCCTCTACAGCTAAGATGCTGAACAACAGCTCAACCTGGAGCTGGG
>NW_017731528.1:742886-796974 GCF_001890085.2 Hipposideros armiger | reverse complement strand
AAAAAAAAAAAAAAGAACAGAGGGTTCCACATCCAACCAGCTTGTCCCTTCAGAGACCCTCCAACTGCCTAAAAACAAAGCAAAATAGGCTATTGCATAGGAAGTGGCAATTGTATTGAGCTAAAGAGATAAAGGTTGAAGTTTGGAGTTCCCACAGCAGCTGAAATTGAAGAGGAATGCCCCAGAAGGCAGGATGAAGAGAGGG
Source organism: Hipposideros armiger (assembly GCF_001890085.2). Lineage (NCBI taxonomy): Eukaryota > Metazoa > Chordata > Mammalia > Chiroptera > Hipposideridae > Hipposideros > Hipposideros armiger. The sequence continues at coordinate 796,769 of NW_017731528.1, read as the reverse complement.
GGGAACCACAAAATCGGTGTCAAATTCCCCCAGATCCTTGGTAACTTGTATACTGAGCACGTGTGTGAGGAGCCACCCAGGCGCCCAGCAGGAAGCAGCAATGGGGGCAAACAGCTGCATCTGAGTAGGTGCTCAATGCTCAGCATATTGAGTTCAAGTCCCACTGAGTTAGACAGGGCTCAGTAAAACCCACAGGCTTTCCCTGAAAAACAAGGGCCACACCTTATGAGTGTAAGAACCACAACCCAAGACTTAAGGCTATGCCCTAGGAGATGACAAAGGAAAAGCAAGCTTTCCACCAGTAATTCAATGCCTTCCAGAACAAAACTCAATGCATTTTAGAGGAAGGTGATATAGTTCAGTCTTTACAACACATCATTCACAATTCCCAAAACAATAATTTTTAAAAAGGTACTAGACAAAACAACAACAACAGAAAATATGATCCACAATCAAGGTAATGGTAGACCTATAGATAACTTACATGTTGAATTTAGCAGATGAGCAATTTAAAACAGCACATTACAAATACGTTAAAGGATTTACAAGGAAGATGGAAAGAAGGGGCAAAGATGTAGAGAATCTCAGCAGAGAAATAGAAACTTTAAAAAGAAAACAAATGGAAATTCTAGGATTGAAAATACAGGGCTGAAATTAAAAATTCATTAGATAGCTTTCACTAAACACTTTACACAGCTGAATAAAGGATCATGAACTTGCAAACAGTCCATGGCAATTATCCACTTTCTGAAGCACAAAGACAGAAAGCATCCTGTGAGACAATAGCAAATGATGGGTCTAACACATGTGCGATCAGAGCCCAGAAGGGGAGGACAGAGAGAAGGGGCAAAGGAAATGTTTAATAAGAAAAGGGCCTCTTTTCCCCCACCAAAATTGACAGAAGACAACCCACAGATCCAAGAAGCTCAGCCACCTGAAAGCATGATCAACACAAAGGACGTATCAGCGTCAACCTCGTAAAAAGTAAAAATAAAAATTTTAGGAAAAAAACTAACCTGAAAAAGATACATTGAGGGGAAAAATCATGGTGGCTGACAGACATCTAAATAGAAGGAACAGGAGTTAGAAGATGACTGAAAAACATCTTCAAAGTGCTGTGAAAACAAAAAATCTATGAAGAGCAAAATTCTCTTGTGAAAATGTAGGCAAAATAAAACATTACCAGGCAAACAAAAACTGAGAGTTAACCCTCATCACACGTAGTGCCAACAGGAAGTCTTCATGCTGAAGGGAAAGGTCCCAGGTGTACCGGAGTCTGCAAGGAAGAATGACAGTTACCACAGATGGTAATCTGTGGGCACATATGAAAGGCCGTCTTTCTCAAGCTCTTTAAAAGTACATTGCTGTGAAATGCAAGAGTGACCTAAGTGTGTTGTATGGTTTGTATGAAAGTAGTAGAATGAATGAGATAGCATGAAGGGCAGAGAGTAAATGAGTTGGAATATCCCAAGAAACTTGCCTCAGATGCAGATTAATATTAAAGTTTGACTGAGAAACTGAGAATGTACAGTGCAACCTGTAGCAACCCTTGAAATATATTAAAGGCATTTAACTTCAAAGTCTATTAAGGAGATAAAACAGAATACTAAAAGTGACTTTTCAAGTAAACCCAAAGAAAGCAGGACAAGAGGAACAGACAGGCAGGACGAGTGGAAAACACACAGAAGGAAGGCAGACTCAACTTGAACCTATCACTTGCCATATTAAGTAGAAATGGTGCAAACGTCTGTGTGCAGCCACGATGGTGTCACTTTTCCAACTTACCTTAATGGCACGAACAATGAGAAGATGACAAACTGTGTGGCAAGCCCTGCCTCTGGGTAACCATGGAAAGAGGAGTGTGCAGAGACCTTTATTTAGTCCATCTGGTGGCTTCACCCCAAGCCCACAATGTAAATCAGGACCATAGGCAATTAGGCCTCTGCGTGGAGGACTCAGTAAGGTGGATTGGCAGTTGGCTTTCTGTCCCTGTCCAGGCATGTCATGTGGAGTGCAGAGCAGCAGATAACTAATCTGTGTGCTGGTGGGGACAGGGCCCTGGCCTTGTGCTGTCTGGGGTTGGGCTGGCCTGGTCCTATTCCGGTGCGTTCTGTGGCATCTCCTGCTGATGTCTGAAGTCGATAAGCTCAAGGCCTATAGTTTATCCACTGGCCTCGTGGGCTCTCCCTACCAACTGGACATCCTCTCAAGCATTCCTGATGTCACCCTCCTCTGAGTCCCTGTCAGAGAAACTAGGCAACAAGAGTCATGTCGTATCTATCTTGCTGAATAAATGAATGATTGAATGAGAGTGAGCAAGCTGAATATGCTCAAATATTGTTACACAAAAAACATAAAAGTAAACATTTTACATACAGCACTAACTCAGTTTCTGAAAGAAAAATACATATGTATTAGTGTATATTACACACATACGCACACACATGGAAAGAAACATACCATATAAACATTGGTTATTTTGGGGTAGTGAGATTATAAGCATTTCTTTTTTCATTTACACTTTCCTTTATAGTTTTCATACTTCCCTGTGTGCAAAGCAGAAAGCCATAGAGTTATGCATTTCTCCTCGGAGACTGAACTGTGGAGAGTGACTGTCCTGCCAAACTCAGTTCCTACCAGACTCTCACGTGGTTGAGCGGCAATTACATATAATTCAGCCCAGGACGGTGCAAACCCCAGTGTCTCTTGGGAACACTCTGCCTGCAGTGACAGGCACACGGTACCACCCATGGGTGTAACTTCCTCTGTGGCTTTGCTCCCTTCTGTTCATCCTTATAGTCATGATGATGTCCCAGTACCCATGAAAGCTATGATCCCAGTCATCTGATGAGCAGTGTTTCCCAGTTTTGTAATCTGATCAGATTCATTTTCCCAACTGTTCTCCCCATGATGGTGAGAGTGTCGTCTTTTAACTCAGTCTTTGCATTGAAGGGGGCTGAGGTGCAGGCTCCTAGTAAAACAAGGGAGTGGGCAGTTCCCAGGGCAGCAACATGAATTCCACACTTTTATCCTTAAGGTGGTTTTAAAAAAATTCTACAGCAAAGTTCAAATCGACCAGCAGTCCCCTCTGAAGTAGCTACAATGCCATCTCATTCAGCCCTTCCACCTTCACTGTCTTTTTCTTAACAAGGCTTGATTTTAGGAACCTGGGCAAGAAAGTTGCACCTACAGCAAAAGAGGTGCTGAATTCCTGAGGCCTGGGAATTTAGGCCGTGATGGTATCTGTTCCTAGAAAAGAATTCACTCAAAAAAAGACAGGCCTTGACTGATAGAAAGAATCCACTTACAATTAGTCCATTTGTTAACCCTCTTTGATGTTAACCCTCCCCCAGGCTGCATAATGGAAACACATTTACACTTTTCTGAAAAGTGGAGGAAAAACCAGATAGAGGGAAAAAGAACTGGCTTTGAAGCCAGACTGGTCTGGGTTCTGATCTCCTTTGCAAAATTGACAATGGAAATACTTCTTTCGAGGGTTGTTTTCTGGATCAAATATAATGCATATAAAGTGCCCATCACAGTGTCAGGAACATAGTAGGTACTCAATGAAATGGCAGACATTATCTTCTGGGGGCAAGGAAACCTGAGATTAGACCTAGCTCTACCACAAACTAGCTCTGGGATGCAAATCCTAGAGAAGGACTAATGATGATAAAGACAAATTAGATCACAGATGACAAAATCAGAGCACTGACATCACAGGGTATTAATCTAACCTCGAAGCTTCTGCTGACTGCAGCAGTCTATAATTTACAATCAGCTAAAGGGTGATCTCGGTGGTGCTGTGGTTCCGAATGAGATGGGAAGGTTTACCAGCAAGTGGAGCTCAGCTGCCACAACAACTCAGATGTTATTCTCAAAGTGAGAACGTTAATGGTGAGATACATATCTTCCAGAGCATCCCAGTGGGTTTTCGATTAAGGTAAAGACTTAGGAGACAAAGCTGCATTTTAGAATCAAAGCTAGAGCTGTTCTGGAACTGACATTCTCTGATAAGCTATAAACATTGGTACTTACCACGGTTTGGGTAATACGATGTAAAGACCTCGATTTGTGTATTTTGAAAACCCCAAATACTCTTGTAGAAAATGTGAAGCACCATAAAAATACTATGCTTTTTCAACCTGACAAACACCCTCTTATTACAGCAAGCAGCTTTTTCCATGAAGGATTAAAAACATTCTAAAGTGCTTCTTTTTTTTTTAGCTGAGCTATCCTGCTACCTGTTGGCAGCTCAGTGGCTGCTCAGCTCAGCCTGGGCTCGAACTGCTGTTGCTCAGAGCTCAAACTCTTGAGCGAGCTCTTAACCAACTGAGCCACTCAGCTGGCCCCTTAAGGTGCTTCTTGATTTGAGTACTTCTAAAACTGTTGAAGAAAAAGATGATACACACACACACACACACACACACACACACACACACACACAAAGTATGTTATGTATTATATATAACTACATGTCATATAGTATATTATGTATAGAGAGAATATATTATATATAGTTGTATATAATATTAGTTTATATATTATATAGAGCTTATGTTATATAGTTATATATAATATATGACATATAATTTTATATATATTTATATATACATATTACAGAGAATGTATATATAATATATAATAGTTTTATATATTTATAAGTTTATAAATATATAAAAATCTCTATATAATACTCAATATAAAATAAATATAATACATAAAAATATATTTATATGTATAATGTTATAGTTATATAATATCTATTGTAGTTTTATGTATATTTATACACATTACAGAGAGAGACTATGTTATAGTTATATAGAGAGTTTTATATATATTTATACTTATTACAGAGAGAGGGAATATGTTATATGTATTATCATGAAAAGATCTCCAACTACTGGTGAAATTGGATGAAACGTCACCACCTGCCTGAAGTTACACAACTTCCCCAAGTGCTCAGAAAGCAGTTTGCTCAGCTGTAGAAAATATTTGGGTGGACTAGGCCTTTTCCTAAAGGGTTTCTTGTATTAAGCACAGTACTACTTGGGAGGATGCCTAGTTCAGGGGACTCATGTTTTCCTGCATCGTGTCGGAAACAGTTCTCACAGCTCCTAGTGTTAGAGAACCGTTCAGTTTCAAGGTTAACTAATAACCTATGGGAGCTTTTCTTCTGCAAGGTGGACCTTCTCACTTCATGCAGACCTATGGCAGCAGCCCTGTCTGTGGGAATCACGCCCACACACTGAGGCTGCTTACTGTCCACCCAAGCGATTCCTCCAGGGGTCTTCACACACCTGGCTCTCCCTTTTCCTCCCTGTTGTAGCCACTTGTAATTCTATCCAGCGATTTCCATGACTGTCTTCCTTCCCCTGGGCTCAGAGCCACACATAGGCTCTCTGCTGTTGTCAGCTTGACAAATCTCATTTCTTCAGTCTTCAGATGAGACTCCAAACACTGGCCCTCTGGCACCCTCTTGGCCCATCACGTGCGCTGACTCTGCCTCACTGTGATGGCTACAGTCAAAACCTTGAAGCACTTCTGCTGTCGTGTTTCAGAACGAACCCAACATCCACACAAAAGTCCCTCACAGTAAGAACGGGGTGACAGAATTTAAACATCTAAATGAATGTGGTCCCAAACTGTCCCCACTCTGTCTTCCCCGCCCACACCACAGGAGACACCAGGATGCGCCTGCTTTGCTCTCTCACTGGCCCAACAGCCTCATGTGGCCACTCCTTCTGGCACCCCCATGGCTCATCAATGCCAGGGAACCAACAGGCCACATGCGAGTGACATTCACCAACACCCCATGTCCTCCAGCCTGGTCATCTTCATATCAGTGACCCCAAACCTGGGTCCAGGCACTGTGGGCAGCTGTCACGGGCTCCTAGGAAAAGGAATGAGGCAGGCAGGGGGCACCGTGCAGTGACTTTGAGAAGACATGGTGGAGTATGTTAGATGCAGGAGCCGGAAGCTGTCGGATAAAGCAAGGGCTTGACTGTGGCCCAGAGAAATGGCTGGTCAGCAGGTCACATAGGGAGGGACTGAATCACCGAGTTTAAGGATCATCTTAACTTAATCAGATGAAAATCCTGTCAGGACTGACAACCTCCTTGTGAGTTGCCACATTATCCTTTCAGTGATGTTCAATATCTGGGACATGCAAACCTGCTCCCCTCCGCCCAGTTCCCGTACCTTGTAACATGGCTTTACTGTCTGGGCTGTGGCCTCAGCTGACACTCCGGTGGCTCTGATATTGCCCTCCTCAGGGTACCAGGTGACTTGGGCCACCTGATGACTGGGTCCTGCCCCCAGGATGCTTGCTGCACTCACTCACCAGCCCCCATGGGCACCACAGCTGACTCTGTATCCTGCTCTGTGTCAGAAGGGACATTCTGAAATCCTGATCTGACTGGCACTCATGACCAAGACCTGCTGGGCTCTCCATCTGAGTCTGCCCCAGCTGCAGCCTCCCCTGTAGGCTGCAGGAAGCCAGTCCCATCAGGGTGCCCAGCACCCTTCCCCCACTCTGCTCCCTTTACCAGGAAGGCTGGCCGACTGGTCAGAGGAGGAGCCTGCGAGGCCTTCCAGGCACACCCAGGGATAGGTAGTCATGACCGCCTGTGGATGTGACCCTCTGGAGCACTGCCCTACTTTAACATTTTGGTGTCTTACAGTAAACTTCTGAAAGGCAGGGACCCCGTGGGAGACGCCTGAGGCCTCAGGGCCATTCAGTGGATGTCGGAGTATAACTGCACGTGCAGGTGAGCACACTTGGCTGGTATTGCCACTTCACGTGCTTCTATACCAACACAGCCTCAGCCCCAAGGACAAGGCTGGGGTGCTGGTCCCCTGACATTGAAAGGCTGGAGTGTCATGGGGCTGGGAGCTGTCAGGGGCCCCACAACAGCACCCAGTGATCAGTTTTTGTGATGTGCTGGCCCTGTGGGGTGGGGTGGCTTCGCTGCTAGTTCCCAGAGTATTTGGGGAACTAGTGCTCAGAACAGACTCCATGTCAAAGAAGAGATGGGATGTTGGGTAAAGTTAAACAGGTATGTTTACAGCAGAACTTGGAGCCCTTCATTTCCTACAGATGTGAGTGCCCAAGGGGAGGCGGTCCGTGGAGCTCTTCAAACACGGCTGACCACAGAGCCTCAGGCTACTGTGGAACCTGCTTTGGGAAACGTCCCAAATGAGTGGGTTTTTACCAAATGACAGATGAAAGACCCAGAATGCAGTATTTGCTCATTACTCATCCATTGTGGTCACTCTAAATTATGTCAATCATAAGGATCAAGCGCTGTCTTTCTCAGAGAGATCAGAAGAAAATGTACATCTTTATGGAATCAAAAACTTTTATTCAGAATAAGCACTAACAAAATGAAGGTAGTTGCCTCATAAATACAGGACCATGAAGTACTCAGAAATGGATTAAAAATAATTATAAAAATATTTTGCTACAGATTTAAAAGACTTGAAATGACAATTATGGCTATAAAATGTAGGCTGCGTAATTACATAGAAGATAAAAGGTGAAACGCTTCAGAGGATTTGCTTGCCCAGGGGGCAGGAAATCCTCCCTCAGAGCCGAGAGAGCTGCGGTGACACCCACCACATGGGCACGATGGGAAATGACTAGGCCACTGCTAACGGGAGGGGACCAAGCTCAGGACACGCATGCTGTGCACCTCTGTGGCCCCCACCGCTTTGAGCAACATGATGACGTGCTTGTATTCCATCTACTAGGACTTTCAACGAGGCGAGTGCAGCATCACAGGATTTTCACTGGGATGGCATCTGACTTTTCAGTCTGGCCAATCTCATGAGGCACATGTCCCTCCACTGCCTTCTGGCAGTTAAGTGCTCAGGGTCATCTGGGACTTTTGCACACATGGCCTGGAAACACGGGAAGCAGAGAAAAGAAGAGACAAGAAAAGAAGAGAAGAAGAAAGAAGCATGAAGTGACCATGAGCTTCCTGAATTCAGAGACAACAGGTCCTCACAGACAACTCACAGTGTCCTAGGACCATGACAGAACTGTGGACGGCAAGTTAGAGGTGAGCGGCCGTCTGAGCCAAAAGTAACGCATTCCAGCTGCAAACCAATGTCTCTCGCACAGAGTGCCCACTCGGCCCACACAGCCCTCTATGGGAGTCCACATACCTGGTGAACCTTTTCAACCGTGGCTCCGGAAAACTCTGGAATGGGTCCAAAAGTCTTGAGCACACGTTTCATGCCTTCGCTGTATCTGTCACAGTAGTTTAGCATACCTGAAACCGCATGAACACAAGAGTCCCAATGTCAGCAAGGATGTGACACAGCTCCCAGCTGAGGCATCCGTTCAGAGGGCTTGCCCTGGGTCAGATGAACTAAAATCCCTTTCCCCCTGTGGGTGAAGAGAAGGTGGAGGTGGGCAGTGCACCGGGTCGGCTGGCCCTGGGGACATAGGGTCCTCATCACCAGTCACTCATCAAGCTTCACTCAGCGCTCAGCATCCTGAATGGCAGGGGACCCTCAGGCCTGCCACTCTACCTTGTCAGCATATCTCAAGGGACGTTCACACATTTAAGTCCTATTTTCCCCAAAAAATATCACCTTCTACACTGCACCTGTGAACTACTTGTGTAAATGGCTTAAGTGCAATTTCTAAGAAGTACAGCTATCACAGCTCACTGAAATCTCTTGTTCCCCGACTTCCAATTACCTCTTGATCAGGTGTCTACAAGGCGTCAGGTTCTTTAATGCAGGCTCGGAATGTGGCCAGCCAAAGGTAGCCCCATCACCCAAGCCCCAGCTGCACTCCTCTCCGAAGGTTTCTGGGCCCTTGGGAACACAACCCCTTTGTCGGATGCTGAGATCAGGCCTTGGGATTTTAATGGAGAAACCCATGACATAGAGGCTGTCATCCTGACGGAAGAGGGGAGGAAGAAACATGGTCACAGTGACCAGAACTGGCTGTGGACATGGGGCTGACGCTGAGCTCCTGGCTCAGCATCAGATATTCACAGAGGGTGGCAGTCGGCCACCTCCTCCGGGACGTGTCACCTCCGGCGATGGGGCAGGCCAGCCGGAACTCATGCTCCTCTCATCCCTTCCCTCCTGGGAGGCAGCAAGGCTGGGCCAGGGCAGGCATGGACGGGGACTAGTCAGATCGGAGGCCAGCCCTGGGTGCATGCAGCAGGGATGTCTCTAAGTCCTGGGCCCCACTGAGGACATGGGATGAGCCACCCGCTGTGCCTCCTTCTGCCCAGTTCCAGCACCGGTCATGACCAGCAAGACTCGGAGGCTGGTGGGTCAGGTGAAAAGGTAATGGGAACAAACAGACGGCAGGATTTGTGCAGATCCCCGAGCTTGGCTCTCACCCCTCCCCTTCCGCCCCCAATACTGTTGTGATTAATTTAAAATAAAGATCATCACCACCAGGTTGTCTTTAAAAAAAAACCAAAAAACTCCTTTGGGGTTCAGTTTTGGTGGAGCCATACTGATGTAAAAGTCTGAATTCCCTGAACTGCAACTTGATTTGCCTCCTGTCCTCTTTCAGTGTGCTAATCCAACTTGCTCTCAGGAGAGGAATGGTTTGGAAGGGTAAAAAAAGCAAATATGCCAACTTGTCTGACACTAGCACCTACCATTTAAGTGGTGGACACTCTCTTTTTAAAATAAGGAGTTTCATTTCATTTAACACAAGTATAACCTGACAGTTCAGGACTCTGGAAGGCTCCCTAAATGTTCCAGCACTGGCTGGCTAGCTCAGACAGCTCCGCATTTCTGGAGCACAGAAAACCTACACATTTATTTCCTTCTGGAAATGAAATATTTCCTTCACTTTATCTATATGTGTATTTATTAAAATGAAAGGTGATAAAATCTAGACACAAATACAGCTTATTCCTTTCTGGGAAGCAGAGACACAAGAATCAAATAAGTTGGAAAGATACTGAGTGATGGGCTCAGCGGGAGCTGTGTAGTCACCCACATGTGGGAACACAGAAGCCCCGTGATGCCTCTCCACGGGGAGCAGCCATGAGCCATGGATGCGATCTGCGGCCCGGGTTCACCTCTGCATTACTTCACCATTTCTGAACAAACGTTCACCTTTCACTGTCCCTGTGAGGTCACTTGAATCTCCCAGGGGCTTTCTAGAACTTTTTTCCCTACTGCCTTTTATAAAATGTGCAGCTTTAAAAGAGCATTTCTTTCCTCAAGATAGAATAAAACATGGTGAAACTCTTTATAATACCATTTGTACTTTCCCCCCAACTTATTCAAGAAGCCAATTATAATAAAACTTTAGTCTTTCTATATCATGTACTCAGGCTCCTGGGATGACCAGCCCCGTGTTTGTGGTGATGGTAAGAAGCCACACAGCCAGTGCGTGCAGACCTCCCACCTCACCAGTACAGAACCTGACAGCTCTCCCCACTAGCTCAAAGTCCAAGTTCACAGCGACTTAAAGCCACAGTTATTTACAACGTCCCAGCAAATTCATTATTGTTACTGTTATTTGCAGCATCCCCCCTTCCATCAGAGCAGTAGAAAAGGAGGATTAAGTGGGCATTGTTCTAGAAACCCCATTTCAGTGGAAATGGGAAGCCCACTTTACCTTTAATCCCACTAGCCTGCCCGTCCCCTGTGTTACTATGGAAGTGAGCCTCCCATCTTTCTTCTATGCTCCCACGCCCTCTGTTCTATTCAACCACATACTTCCAAGCGCTCTCAGTGAGCTTTGCTCTTCAGAAGTCTCTGAACCTAATTTCTTAAGAGATGTTTATACAGAATAAGAACAGGAGGAAGAACTGGATCTCATGAGACTAGCTTTAGCTTCTCCTGCTGACTTGTCATTCTTCAGCTTAAGATGCCGGAGGTGACAGCACTTTCTTGTCAGCCCAACCCAAGGTGATGGGTCCACAGGGAGCCGTCCCCGCTGTTTGCATTTATGGGGCAGGCACCCAGCACGCAGCCCGCTGTCACCAATGGAAACAGCTGCTGGGACGTGCCCTGGGTGTTGTTTCTTGGAGAGCCCTAATTGCCACCCATACCACAGGAGTCTGGTTTTCACACAGCATGTGAACCCACACTATGGGAATCCACCTGCTTTTAAGAGACAGAGTTTCACAGAACTTATTAGGCCCCGAAGCACAGGGTGACATTATCTAATTCCCACCAGAGCTAGATCTCACTGGATGGGGAGGAAGGTGTGGACAGAAACCGATGGGACCAGCCCCATCGGCTCACCTGTTTCACTGCAAATCAGAGCTCCACATAAATGAACCAGACCCGCCAAGTAGGCATCCCAAATAAAAGAGAAAAAGCCAAACATCTACACACAGGAAGTTCTGAGAGGCCAGGTGGTGAACACTCTTTCAACTGGATGCTATTCCCAGGGTCCAAGACACAGTCATTGCCCAGGTCAGACTGAACCTGGGAGGCGCCTGAGGGCTGCCAGCTAAAGGCTTAGCAAGGAGACAAACCAAAGAGGTATTCAGATTTCACTATTCCACAGCAAAAAAGTCCTAATCTGTATTTGTTCTGTATTTATCCCCTATGTACTTGTATATTTTGGGAAGAGAATTAAAAAACAAACAAACAAACAAAAAAACCCTAGAAGCATAGGGAATTAAAAGTCTGTATGAATATAACATTTATTACAGGTTAATGTGTGCCCGCCATCCAGCTAAATGTCTCCATCTGGTTTAACTGTCACACACCCCGTGAGGTAGTTACTGTGGCTGCCCCATTTTACAGATGGGGAATCTGAGGTACACAGAACCAACTGGCATGAGGATATTAGGCCTGTAAGTCAGGTAGGGACACAGGCCAACAGGCTCCACTGCCCAGGTCCACCCTTCTGAGAGCTTGTCCTTCATGGGTGCTGCTTTTGAAAAGTAGCTGAAAGGCAAACTAAGCACGCTGGCCTCCTGGTTTGCAGGTGTTATTTTATTAGATTAAAACAGATCATAAAATATCTTTACCACGTCTAGATAAATTGTAGCTTTGAAGACTAATAAGTAGCCTTAACCTGATATGCTGGCTTTATGAAAACAACATCAGAAAGAGATGAAGTCTCCCAGCTCCAGTGTTGATACATTCTGGGTGACAGACACTGAGGGACAGTGAGCATTTCCATTGGTGCCGAGCCTGATCTTAGAACTGTCTCACGCTACTCCTTGGAATGCTCTGAAGTTGAAAACTACATCCGTCCACCATTATCATATTGAGCCAATTAGGTTTTCTTATCGTATCTGCTTTGTTTAAAAATTTGTTATGAGCCTCCTTCCTGTCTGCCACTTTATTTGATTCCCGAGTTTCTGGTTTCATCAGCTTCTGTTTCTATTTGTTTGTGAGTCAAAGTGGCTCTCAGCTCTCTCCCTATCAATTTCTCGTGATACCTGAATTATCTTAATTTTCTCAAGAAAAAAAAAAAAAACGAAGAAAAAGAAAAACATGGTGGTTATCCAGCAGTGTCTATATACATTTCAAATGCTTAGATATGTTCATCACTTTTAAGATTCTGGTTGGAAAAAACATGTGAAATTACCCCAAACATTATTTTAATGATATCTTACAACTCCTGTTTCACTTTTACGAGGGTGTCTTTCCTTGCATTACCCTCCTATGTTCAACTGTTCTCCTGCCATGTGGGTGCCAGGCGGGAGTCCCCGCTCCCTGCAGATGCCTTCAGCTCGGTGTGAAGGAAGAATCAGGTCACTTACTGCACCACATCTGCACGACATGCGACCAACCCAGTCAAGGCCCCAAGTGTGCACCCATGGAGCGCAAGAACACATCTGGTAAGACTGCCTGGAATTGTCCATGGGGAATTAATTTTCATTAACTAGCTAGGTGAAAATTCACTGAGTGTTACCAAAACCTTGTGGGATTACAAAATCAAAGGTAGACCCCTCCCCCCAGATGTCACCTACTCTGACCTAACTGTGAGTCTCCTGTCAACATCCAAACCTTCAGCCTCCAGCAGCTCAGCGACCCACTCGCAGCGTGGCCTTTCCCGCCATGGTGACTCAAGGTACAAGAAAGTTCTTCCTGACCCCAAGCCTGCCTGCCTGCCTGCCATTCCCAGTCTTTTATTCTGGTTCTGCCCCCACAAAACATGTGGACAGACAGAAGACACACACATACTACTCTGGTCACTTCTGGATCAGGTCGTTTCTCAATGTTTTTGTTAAATAGAGACCATGAAGCTGAATACAATATTCCTTTTCTCTTTCTGCATATGTTTTACAAGTTAATAATATAATTACCAAAATATTATATAACAATTGTAGAAATTGATGACAACACAGAAAAGTAAAAAGGTAATAAAAGTTACTTATAATTTCAATACCAAGAGACAGCCACTCGAACACTATGTAGGTGACATTTTCCTAGATTTTTATAGATGGTTTTTAAAATTTATTTTGTTTTAATTTGGTGTAGGTTTTATTGATTGTTTTTCAAATGATGTCTTCTATTTGAATCACTTAAAATCTGGCAGACAGTTTCATTCTTGGAAGCTTGTAACCCTTCTCAAGTGACCCTTCTCTCAGTCACCAGGTCCTGGGCCCGTGCCTACACCCCCAGCCCTTTGAAGTGGCTCCCAGGGCAGCTGGCTGGCCCCAGACCCATCCTGCAGAAGCTCCTCCCTCTTGGCCTTCAGCTCAGCAAACCGCACTGGGAAGCTGCCCAGGTTTAGGCAGAAGGAACGTCCAACAGCTGCTCATATGGTTACCCCCCCCAACCTTGGTTTTCTTGCCTCTGTAAATAATTTCAGCATCTTTCTCAGGAAAATACCACCTTATCTTCTGTCAGGCTGGATTACATGGAGCAAGGTCTCCGTAACATTATCTACCTCTCCTCCCGGCCCTCACCTGTGTGCTGTTCCACAAGGAGCCCTGAGGTCCGTGGATGCCGTGTGACTTACATCCCAGCACACAGCGACTGTCCCAGCCCCCACCTGTCCTACCTGTGAGCAACCAGGGCTGGCCACTGTCTTCTGTGCCTGATACGGTTTCTATTCAGTTGTAAGAAAAGTTGATGTCTGACTGTTTAGAAATCCATGAAAACAGTGGACAACCCCTGAGCCCCTGTGGGACCAAAGCCTACCTTCCGCATTGAGATGCATGGTTTCCAGGGGACCCATGAAGGCATACCGCAGGCCCAGGCCATCTGACATGACAAGGTCCAGGTCATTCGGAGACACTATTCCATCCTAAATGGGGAAAAGAGGCAGCATACAGATGAGTCCCCTGGAAAGACCATTTTGTTACTGTCACTTTCATTAACTGCAGCAAGACCCCACAATACTCTCCAAGTACTGTATTTTCATCAAATTTTGCATGATGAAATGACAATATAGGAATGGATCCTGAAAAGATACTATTTTGTGAAATGTCAAATACCAATTTGCTTTTTCCATAGCTGTAATCATCCTGGGCTTGAAAAAAACTCTCTTCTCCTGTACTCTGCCCACCTCCACTGTTGTCCGTTCTCCACCCACAATGCATGTCCCACTCGCAGCTTTGGAGCCCAGGGAGATGGCGAGAGAAGGAAAGAAAACAGCGGGGTGCTAGAGGGAAAGAACAAGGGTTTCTACACTCCTGCTAAGAACTGGGGCAGGAAGACTGGAGCCATTGACAGACCTGCAAACTTGCTTCCAGGTTGGGCCCATCTGCAAGCCCAGCCTTGTTCAGCTTTTAATGAGTTTGTAAAGAATGATATTCTCTGGTGAAATGCAGCTTAGAACTGGGTGATTGTTTGCAAAGGTGGGGCCCTAGAATCTTCTGCATATGTGACCTGCAAAGCGAGAGGCAAATTGTTACGTGTTTAGGTTGCATGTCAGATTGGCCATTTGCGCGGCATGACCTGTCCCTCAGTCAGCTTCCCTGTCACACTCTTCTGGAAGGAGCAGGGGTGCATCAGAAATACTCACATGACTGGCCCCTTCACTGACAGTGCACTCTCCATCTGAGGATATTGTCACCTTGGCCACCAGCTGTCAGGAAGACAGACGTGGGCACACCGTCATATTTCCCCCTAAGTCCTCACTGGTCAGACGGTAGAATTACTGTGGGATCTCCAGCTCCTATTTCCTGCATGGTTTCCTTCACAAACAGAGCATCCTTGGGTAGAGACAGCCCCATCCCTCCATAAGTGGCCACTAAGTGTGCTGCTGTGGCTGATAACTCTGCCACTGGCAGCCCTCAGCTGTGGACATCTCAGCTCTGCCCCTAATTCCAGGGCACACGCATACACTGCACTGACCCAGCTTCCAAGAACAGGCTCAGGCATGTGGTCCACCCTGCACTGCCTGTCACTGTGGGTTACAGAGCAAAGCCTTTACCTGTCCTGTCTGAGGGTGTCTGTGTGGGGGGCTCTAATCACAGGTGCACCGTGGCCACGACCAACAGGAAGGAGCACTTTGCCCCCCAGATGATCCTGAGGAGGAAAGGGGGTGCCGGGCCAGGCCCTCCCCACTCAGGAACTGGAGACTGAGCTCCCCCTGCTGTCCAGCCTCCTCCCCACCCAGTGACTTCTCTGTATCCCAGACTTTCAAGTCACCCAAGAGGTGGAGAGAAAGGGAGTTTGCACCCTCAGCCTGCATTACCTGCAGCCCAGGTGTGGAGGGAGAAACACTAGCCCTCTCAGGGCTATCTGGGGGTCTGCACCTGACCTGGGGCGGGGGACTGCGGAGGGGCTGGAGGCCAAGAACCAAGAAGACAGAGGTGCACATGAGAAGCAAGTGCAACGTAGGTGGAATGAGAAACCTTGCTTGAAGGAACCACTTTCTATCAAGTCGTGTTTGTATGTGAGAGAGATAAACAAGGACGTTCGCAAACCAGAAACATGTGGTTTAGAGATAATTACAGAGCAACGCCACCCAACCATCACCGTGCCCACCTTCCTGATCACATCCTTCCCAAAGACAAACACCTGACTTCTGTAATAACCACTTCTCGTAAAACTTGCCAACTATGCTTACATTCCTAAACAACAGAGCTTGCTTTTTACCTATTTCCATCCTCTTCCAAATGGACCCACACTGTGCACTCTTCTGTGACTTGGTCCTACACCTTCAGGGTCCACCTGTGTTGTGCGGAGCTGTAGTCTATCCATCCTCTCTGATGTGTGAAAACCAGAGCTGACCCATCCATCCTATTGCACATGAACGTCTTGGTTCTTTCTAGTTTGCACCTACTGTAAACAGGGCTGCCGAGAACATTCTTGCTCGTGGCTCCTGGGGCGTGTGGCCAAGAGCAGAGCTACTGTTCCCGAGCACTGGCTTCTCCAGCCTGTGCGATAACACCGAGCTGCTTCCCAAAGTGGCTGCACACACATGCACTGCCTCCCGCAGTGTATGTGCGTTCCCATCACTCCACATCCTCATCAACACTTGGTGGCATCATGCTTGTAAACTCTGGCCAATCTGTAAGGCTATCATGGTATGTCATGTGTTTCTTATTAGTCCGAAATCATCCTACCATGAGTTCATTCGACAGCGAATTATTCAGTTTACTCGAATGCTGACAAGTTTCACCTCCTTTCACTCCTGATAGCAAAGCTGAAGAGGGGAGGGGCAGCAACAGAAGGAAATAATACACAAAGTTCACAGTAGAGCCCAGAATCCAAGAAACCAACTCTGAACCACAGGGCAGCCCCACCCTCCTCACCCTCTTCACCAGGCTTTCGGGCAGGAAGGGTGGTTTCTGGTTCCCTCTCCAGGCTGCCTCCAGGCATCTCCCATGGCACCCTGCATCCCACAGGCTCTGGAATGCTGGGAAAGGCAGCCAGGCAGGGGCCCTACAGGCTCTCCCTCATCCCTGGCCTGCAGGCCAACATTCCAGAGCCTGGAGTTTTCCTGACAATGCTCAAACTGTGAGGGGTACACATATGGAAGCCATCCTCCACTTGCAACATTGTTTGCCTTGGCTCTTTTATGACCGTGTTTAATACTTTTAGGGCTAACTTCAAAAGGATTTCAAAATAGCCAGAAAGGGAGCCACCCAAGGGTTTTTTATTTGTATGCATCATTGTGTGAGCTGACAGGGACCCCGGCTACCTAAAGGCTCAGAGGGACTGTCCGTGCCGTGCCACATGCCGCCTCCCAGTTCCTGGATGTTCTGTGCTCCCTCCTGGTTCCTCCATGGAAAGGCTGTCTACTTTATCAGCGACTGTTCATTAGCTGAACAAGTTAAAGGGGGAAAATGTTTTAGTATCTTCTCTTCCTAACTCCTCCTTTCTGCCTCATTTGGGTTTTTTATTCAAATTTCTCACAGCTTGAATTTTTACCCAGAAGCTAAATCCAGAGAAAAGGAAGTCATAAGTGATTCAGCCGAGATGCTCGCTGATCAGGATTTCATGTCACTGAAGCAGACAGTCAGCTTTATTCCTGCTGCACTCAGCACTGAACTAAATGTTCATGATTGGGATATTCTGAAGCTCAAGTTGATTCGTTTTGCTGTTGAGTTCCATTCCACTGACAGGAGTGGATTTTGCCAGCCCAAGGTGTGCCTTTGGGGATACTGACTATTTTAAGCTGGTTATTTTTTTTTAAGTTGTTGTGAGAAATTTTTTTTATTAGTTTCAGGCGTACAAAGAAACATAATAGACATTTACACCCACCACAGTGATAATTCCTCTCCTTCAAGCTACTACCCCTCTGACATATAACTGTTCCAATACCATTGACTATTGTCCTTATGCTACACTCCACCTCCCGTAACTATATATATATATATATATATATATATATATATATATATATATATATAATATATATATGGTTGCGTTGTCAGAAAAGTCATGACATATTTTTTCTGTTTTTTGTTGCAAAAATGCGTCATGACTTTTCTGACAACCCAATATTAATTATATTGTAGTTGACATACAAAATTATTCTACTTCATAAGATAGTTATTTTTAAGAAACAAAAGACTCAGAAAGAGCCATTGACCGTCCTCCTCTACCTGCTAAGTGACTTAGGACAGAAACATCTGCTTCACGAAGGGTACCTTGGCTTTTCACCTGAGCACCTGTGAAATAAGTGGCAGACACAGAAAAATCTACAGAAGCGTTTCTCGGACTCCCCTCTGGGTCCCACTGTTTCTGGGGCCTGGCATGAATTTGCTGACCACGTGTTTGCTCTTTTGCATTCCCCTGTGAAGTGCCTCCCTCCTTTTGAAGTCCCAGACCCAAGCCTCCTGTCCTTAGTCCAGAATGGCACATAAGCCCAACTGTCCACAAGTTTTCCTTTAGAGGGAAGATGTTGGAGACACTGAGCACTGCTTCAGGCTATGGCCACCCTGGCGTGCGTCCAGCAGGAAGAAGCTGAGGCCTGAGTGAAAGTCACGGCACAGACACTGGCGACATCCGTGTATTTGGCAAGAAGAGTCAAGTAGTGTGACGGGCCAGGATGTCAAGTTAAAGGAACCAAGAAAGCCGCAAGCTCCTGCCTCCAGCCACACCCTCAGCTGCAGGAGTTTCTACGTGGTATGGATTTTAACATTTCAGTGTAAGTGTTGAGGGCTTCTCTTTTATTGAAGAAATAATGTATGAAGTGTCTGAGTGAGTCTCCTTGTGGTTGAAAAGAGCTGGCCTCCGCAGCCCTGCCCACTGAGCTCTGGGCACCTGTGAGCACCTTTGCCTCGCCCTGCCCTGAGCCTCATGTCCAAAGCGACGCCACCTCTGCTCCCCTGTGGCATTATTGGCTTGGGTCTCCCTTTACAGACCAGCCTGGACACCTCCCCCTGCTTCACCCATGGCTCTGTAGGAAGGCGGTTTCCTCTCACTTCCAATTCCCCCGCAGGTCCGGCCACATCCTTGCCTGCCCGATGGTCTGTCGTTCCTTCTTTTGTGTTCGTCTGCTCAAGTTCAGGTACAGTGAGTGTACACAGTCTTCCCACACCCCATGTCATGCGCCCTACCCTACCATGCCTTTCTTTTTCCTTTCTCACCAGGTCAAAATTCACCCCACAAAGCTTTTCCTAAGACGTTTTCCTGCCATTTCTGCATTATTTATTCTACCTCCTGGAAATAACCCCAGACATTGGTACTGATGAGGCTGAAGGAACCATCTCCCAGCCTTCCAGCGCGTGGAGTGCGCTCACCTTGTGTCTCGCTCACATCCCCGGGGTCCACTGTTCCTGTGCCCACCTGGCCTCTGTCTTTCTTGCCTTCCAAAGCCTGGGGTCGGCTTGTCTGTGGCAGCAAGCTCATTGCAGAGGACGTTAAGGAGTCCTCCGGCTCCAACTCCTCTCACTCTCTCACCCCATGGAGTTTCCCTAAGCCGCCATGGACCCATCATCACTGTAGTTCTCCTTAGATCCACCCACTTCGCTGGGCACCAACTCAGTCAGGTCACCTGTGGCGACTGCAGGGCCTTTGGAGCAGACATGTCACCTCTGTACCAGGAGCATCCACAAATCAGTTGAGATCTGCTTTCTCACTGGCCTAAAATTCAGACAGCTTCCTAGCAGTGGCCTTCTGTTCAGAGAAAGGGTGATGCAGAGGGCAGCACTGAATGATCCGTAAGGGTCTTGGCACTTTAAGAAGTCCCAGAACTGTCTCAGATCCCACACCCATGGCTGTACTGACCATGGGGAGAGGGTCAGCTAAGTCTTGAGGCCATTCACAGGCAATGTAGAGTCAGCCATCTGGTGGGAAGAGCCAACATGGAGGACTCAAGGCATGTCACGATGCGGGGCTGTGTGGGGAGAGTAGACAGGGCTCTCCCGAGGGGTCCGACGTGAGCGTGAGGATTTTCCTCCATCCAGAGCAGCCAGTGAGGGTGTGAGCGCTGTGGACACTGGAACTCCTCTCTGGAGACTGGGGGGTCATCAGTTTATTAGGACTCCTTCTAACAGTGATCATCTTCAAGAAAGAGACCACTTTTACAATTTATTCATTACTTTATGGAAGATTACTTTCCGAGTAGCCACACTGGTGGGCAACAAGTTGAGAGGAGAGATTCTGCTGATTTATTACAGACACCTCCAGTCCCATTAACAGACAAACATAATGAAAACATCAAACACATAACTCAAAATTTAAAAAACCTGCTTAGTGTGCCTGGGATTGCTTTAGTGGTGTTAAAGTGAGAGCTTCTATGCTAGTGTTCACTCTAAAAGAACTAAGTGGAAATGCTATTATACTAACACCTGCCTGACAACCATCCCCAGTGGGGAATTGATCAGTGGGTATAACTGATGGGTTTCAGCTCCTCCAGTGAGTTGGAAAATTAACAGGCAGGAGGGAATGGGCCCCTGAACTAGAGGACAGGAGGGCAGGGGAGTCCCCAGGAGAAAAGGCAGAGACGGGTGGCTGCAGGTGACAGGAACACTGAGCAGCCTTGCTGCTCAGCCTTTACCATGCCTGGCTTGTGCTGAGAGCGTGAAAGCATGGCGGTCAGCTGGAACTCTTACGCAGGGGCTGTGCCATGCTTCTGGTCTGCGGGTGGGGGTTCACGCTCTGCTCAGACCTCTCGGTAAAACACTTTATTCCCAGAGGACGCCCCCACCCCACCCAGTGAAGAGATCACTGCCCTTGCTGAACAATGGGACACTTCTTCACGTTTGCACAAAAGGATGGATTCCTTTTGCTGTGTTTTTAAGGTCAAGACCTTTCCCGTTCTTTCAGACTCTATAATACTGTTGTTTTTTCCCCTGAAAGCAATGTTACAAGCACAGCATAGCAAGAAAGAACACACCCGGGTGTGACCACTGGGGCCTAAAGAGCTCTGGAACTTCCCTGGCACTGGGACAAAGTCTTTCCTTTTTTGTTTTATTTCCATTTAAAAACTTTATTTTAAAGAATATTCAAGGGAAAAATACCAGCTATGTTTGCCTGACCCTAAGTCAAACGTCTCTCATTTCTGTGTTTCTGTCTAGTCTCTATTAAGAACACTTTCCTCAAGTTTTCATTTTTAATGGCTTCATGGTATTTCATTCAGTTGCTCTTAAAAAATCATATCTTGTTTTAAGATAGCTTCAAATTTTCTGCCACGACAGCACTTCCATGTGCCCCTTTGCACAAGCATTCCCTCTGAACTCTCAAAATAATTCCTGGTGGCAGGTATTCCTGTGGGAGAGGAGTGACATTTCTGCGACTTCATAGGTGTGGCCAAAATGCCTCCAGAGGCTTTGAGCCATAGCTCTGGCCATCCGCGGTGTGCGTGGGCTGCTCCCACAGCCTGATGATGCTTGGAATACCTCCTACTTCCATCTCCTCTGCCCTGAGTGGCCTCCGTGGGGGCTCTGGATAGTGGGTGTTTTTCGGCTCTGACTCAGTGTCCTGTTGCACCAGTTAAATGAGGTGTTCAAGCCACTCTTGTACAACTTCACAAAATTTGCCTGAGTCATTCTGTAGGAATGTTCCGTGCCCCGCTTCCAGGAAAATTTGCAGGTGTTGGCAAGAGGCTGAGCAGCTGTCCAACCCGACCACAGCCTTTGTGTACCAATGGGCAGTCTTTTCTGCTTACTGAAGTCTTGTACTTGTCTTGCCTGCCCTGGAAGGGAGTGTGGGTCGGTTGGTTGCATCAGGTCTTTCTGCTCCTGCTGAGAGCCAGTTTCGCAATGCCTGTAGAAGCAAGGCTTGACAAAGAGTGTAGAAAGCAAAGACTTTTAAGTGTATGTTAATGGGGGAGCCAGCTCACAGCTCTAGTTTCTCATGACAAAAACCATGAATCATCATGATAGTTCTTAATTTAACTTCAAGATCTGTAACTATGTTCCTCACTGTGCCATGCACAGACTCTAGGGCAGGGTGTTACTAAAACAGAGTCCAGCACCCATCACTCGTAGTTCAATTTTTCCCACACCAGTGGTTATTCTCATCTAGCCCATCCTCAAAGCATCTTTGGAATGGGGAGCTCACTCAAGTTTCAGTTTATTCCATCCTTGCTCTAACTAGAGATTGAGGTGGACTCCCTTTCCATATCCCCTTCTCCTTGCCCTCTGACAAGAGTGACGCTCAACAAGCCCAGTGCTTGCTCCATGCCTTCATATGCTGCATTTCATTATCTGACATTTACCCAAGACAGAGCTTTTTGTGGCTCCCATTTCCCAGTGAAGACAATGGACTGAGCCCAAATGGCTCTGGTGGGGGAGAGACGGAAGGACTTGTGTATGACCTAGTCCTTTCCTGAGTCACCAGTCTGTGTTCCTGGTGGGGATGGCAGTGGCAACATTAAAGCAGTATTTGCACAAGAAAACCTCGAAAATTCAGGACCAAGTGTGGTGAAAAGTAGAGCAAAACAAAACTAGAAAAAGATAAAAAAACGGGGATTAGTAAAAAGGAATGGGACAAGGGAAGATGGCATGAAGAAACATGAGGATAGTAAATAAAAGTGAGGGCAGCAAAAATACATGAATTGAATAAGAAAATGTAATATGAGAATGGGATGATTAGAGAGAAGAAAATAGAATTCTGTGTAGCTGGTAATCAATAGAGAAATAATCATGGAAGGTTCATTCATCAAATATTGCACCCCTAAACTATGCAGGATCCCTGCACCTCTCCCCTTCTCTGTGTCTATTCGAAGGACCAGAGCAAGTACCACTGAATCCATCAAACTTTTGCCTATTGTTAATCATTAGATGTGTCTTCTCTCCTCTCCCCGCCCCACAAAGGGCTAGCTCCAAGAGGCCTGAAGGTGAGGGCCATGCTTTGAACTTCTGCTCTATCCCTTTTGAGGGTCGGCTTGGCTAGGTTCGAGCACCCAGTTTTCAGTTAGACACAGGCTACGTGTTGTCGTAAAGATATTTTGTGGCTATAATTATTTATAATCAGTTGCCTGTAAATAAAGGAGATTATTTTCAATAATCCAGGCAAGCTGCATCCAAACAGTTGAGAGGTCTTATGAGGTTTCCACCATCAGCTCCTGACTGATTTCAGACTTGCCAGTGCTCCCAAGTGCATAAGCCAATTCCTTGGAATAAATCTTATTTTACATACATACGAGGTCTGATAATTAAGTCTGTGCACTTGTTGCAATGATATTGCGAACATTTTTTTGATATCAGAGGGATTATTTATTATAAATTTGTACCTACTGGACAAACAGTTAACCAAGTTTACTATTTGGAAGTGCTGAAAAGGTTGCATGAAAAGGTTAGACGACCTGAACTTTTCACCAACAATTCATGGCTTTTGCATCACAACAATGCACCAGCTCACACGGCACTGTCTGTGAGGGAGGTTTTAGCCAGTAAACAAATAACTGTATTGGAACACCCTCCCTACTTACCTGTTCTGGCCCCCAGTGACTTCTTTCTTTACCCAAAGATAAAGAAAATGTTGAAAGGAAGACATTTTGATGACATTCAGGACATCAAGGGTAATATGACAACAGCTCTGATGGCCATTCCAGAAACAGTTCCAAAATTGCTTTGAAGGGTGGACAAGGCGCTGGCATCAGTGCATAGCTTTCCAAGGGGAGTACTTTGAAGGTGACCATGGTGATATTCAGCAATGAGGTATGTAGCACTTTTTCTAGGATGACTTCATGAACTTAATTGTCAGGACTTCGTATAACCTACTGGTTCTGCCTCTGTGATAGGATCCTGACTAATATACCCCAAACCTTTAATTATACTTAAACATTGTACCACAGTAATTGAGCACTTTATTAACCATCTTGCATTTGCTTCTTACTCACGGACAGCATTCTTACACACACCACCCTTCCCCAAGCTGGGCATTTACTCCCAGCATGCCAGGTGCAAAGTGTGTGCCAGGCCACGAGTGTATGCTGCTTGATTGTGGCAACTCTTAGATTTTAACTAAAGGAAGCAGAAGCTAGAAGTTTTTAAATAAAGGAGATTCCTCACCCTCCGGCTGGGCTCTCCTCATCTGGTGATTTTTTTAAGACATGATACATCCATGCTTTGAACTAATAATGATACTAGAGGTGCTTCCAGATTGGTCTGTAAAGGAAGGTCCGAGCCAGCAATGCCACAGGGAAGCAGAGGTGATATCACTTCGGGAAGAACGTGAGGCTCAGGGCAGGGCAAGGCAAAGGTGCTCAGAGGTGCCCAGAGCTCAGTGGGCAGGGCTGCGGAGGCCAGCTCTTTTCAACCACAAGGAGACTCACTCAGACACTTTATACATTATTTCTTCAATAAAAGAGAAGCCCTCAACACTTACACTGAAATGTTAAAATCCATACCATGTAGAAACTCCTGCAGCTGAGGGTGTGGCTGGAGGCAGGAGCTTGCGGCTTTCTTGGTTCCTTTAACTTGACATCCTGGCCCGTCATACTACTTGACTCTTCTTGCCAAATACATGGATGTCGCCAGTGTCTGTGCCGTGACTTTCACTCAGGCCTCAGCTTCTTCCTGCTGGACGCACGCCAGGGTGGCCATAGCTTGAAGCACTGCTCAGTGTCTCTAACATCTTCCCTCCAAAGAAAAACTTCTAACGCGACCCAACTACCAGCTGCCTGTTGGCAACTGCTACTGCTGGCGCCCTCTGGTCCAGACGCTGAAGCCACAGGCTGGCTACTGCTGCCTCTTGATCCCAAAGCCTGCAAAGTGAGTCATGGAGCCTGGTCTGCCCTAGCTTCTTCTTTTCATCCTCAATGCCCATTTTATACTGTTTCCCTTCCTGAGAGTCGAGGTCCGAGTCATTGGCAGGTAATGTACTGACTCGGTCATGGGCACGTACTCATGGTGACACTGATGGAGAAACACCATCAGTGGAATGACAGCCCCCCGCCCCCTAGACTGTCAGAAAAGGATGGGCTGCGAAGACAGCGTACTGTTGGAGCTGTGTCAGAAGCAAACTTCCTGATGATAGAGGTGAACTTGGAGAACTGGACCCAAACCAATACTGGTTGATGAAAGGAGAGAAGAAACACAGGACTACCTAGTTCCGCATGGCTACAGCATGTGTGTCAGAAATTAAAGAGATCGTGATAGCAGTAAATTTATAGTTTAGGTCATCTTTCCTTCCTAAAATATGTTTGCCCTATCAGTCAGTCCCCTTTGTGTCACCTCCCCTTCCGTAACGAAGCTCGTTGCACATTCTAGCTTCAGCATAGCAATTCATAATATGTGGGTTGCTCGTTCCCTGGCCAACAGCACAGGGCATGAGTGTACCTGACAGTAGCCTGGCAAGGGGGATGCATGACTTCACGAGGGTAAGGAGCCTGCCCGTTTCCTGTCTTACCCTGGAGAGACCCGCTTCTGTTCACACAGGCTCATGACTAACAAGAGGAGACCTGGCCACAATTTGCAGCCATGCTCTGAGATCAAACTGCTAGATGAGGATAGCTGACGCATGCAGTCAGCATGACAAGGCAGACGCCAGCCTTCTGGTCATCCATCTACAGACAAATGCAGAGGACACAGGGAGGCCAGCTCTGGTTTGGATCAGCGACTCACCTCTTCTGGGCAGTGACAACCTTGCATTCATTTGTTCTGATATGTTTGTTTTAATCAAAAGTGAATTAAATCTTTTTAAAATTAAGTTCACATCTCTTTTAGGAAAACCAGAGGTATTCAGTGTCATAAAACTTGGACTGGAGGGCCGGCCGAGTGGTGCGATGGTTAAGAACTCGCTTGGGATGCCAGAGGGCCCTGGTTCGGATCCCACATATGAGGGCCAGTGACACTGCCCTCCACAGCTAAGATGCTGAATAACAGCTCAACCTGGAGCTGGGCTGCCGTGAGTCGCTGGCGACTGCATAGGCTGCAGTCCCTGTGGCAGTGGGTTGCCATGGGCTACCATATGTAGCTAGCAGCCAGCATAAGCGGCCAGCAGCCAGCATGAGCGGCCAGCAGCCGCAGTGAGCGGCCGTCCAGAAGCCGGAAACTGATCTGCCTCGCCAGGGAAGAGCGCAGTGATGGTGCCAACTTGGGCCAGTGAAGCAACATCCTCCACAACTAGCTTGAAGAAAAAAACGACAGCAACTTGTCTGTTCCCCTTCCCCCAATTCCCCAGCGCTGTTCCCATCCCCCCAATTCCCCAATAAAAATCTTTAAAAAAAAACAAACAACTTGGACTGGAAATAATGGCTCTAAAGTGATCACGTGAGAGTCTCTCCACTAAGCAGAAGCTGGTTAGAGCTGTAGGTTTATCTATGGGCCCGAGACAGAAGTAAAGGGTCAGAAATGAGAGAAATAGCAAAACCTGGAAGTAGAAATGACGAACAAAAGACGGTAGAATACACAGTATTGTATTGAAATTGAGATTAAGACTCCATCAGTTGAAAGTTAAAATTAGTATTTAACTAAGGAAGAAAAATGCTGCCAATAAAACTAAGATGTTGAAATATATATATATAAAAAGTTTATCTTAGAACACATGAAATATAATACATGAAGACTTAGAGGCCAAAGTCTCCCTGGGCAGTGAGCCATTTCTTCTCTGACTTTAATGTGCACATGAACCTCCTGGGGAGCTCGTTAAGATGCAGACTCTGATTCTGTGGGTCCAGGGTGGGACCTGAGATGCTGCATTTCTAATAAGCTCCCAGGTGAGACCATGCCTTGGGCTTCACGTATGTGGCTAGGATGTGAGCATTTTAGTTCAGCGCTAACTCACAGCTTACAACTGTTGCATACAGAAAAGAACACTAGATTCACGACTCAGAAAAACATCATCATCACATTAGAACCCATAACATTTACTAAACCGTTATGACATGCCAGGCATGTTCTCAGCCCTTTACATACGTAACCTTGTCCAATCCTCAGCACATCCTGGTAAGAAATAGCTCCATCGTCACCCGCACTTAGAAATGCAGACACAGAAGCACAGACATGGCACAGGTTTGAATCCCTGCCAGTCTGTGGAATACGGATCAGACCACCTAACCTCCTGGGCTAGTGTCTTTATCTGCATAGGCAAACACAGCGGTATGTCACTCATCATTCTAAGATTGGGTGGTTGGAAAATATGTGAAAATCCTCAGAAAAGTAAAGGAGGGTACACTGTAAATTCTGAAATACTGATGTGTCAGGGACTTCCGGTGGCTCCTGGAGCTGAGTCCTGATTCCCGTGTCACTGTCACAAAATACACTCGACAGAAACCCTGAAATGCGTTTTCCACAAAGAGCTTTATCTATTAATCTTATTACATGATCTTTGGGCTTCACTTTATTAACTGAAAAAATTCCTCATAACAGCTGGCATTTGTGTCTGAAATAAAGCTCAAAGGCAAAGTTCTGGAATCTCAAAGGGTCCCATCCAGGTCCCATCCGGGTCCCACAGACCACACCTTTCCTGATGAGAAACCCAGAACTGAACTTCTGCAGCTCAGGGCCCGGGGAACAGAAATCCAGCTAAGTGATCGCACTGCTCAGAAGGGTGAGTAAGACCTGAGCTCAGCACTTTGCACAGTTTGTCAACAGCACATCTGACAGGCTGAGAACCTGCTCGTGGCTCCGTGACTCATGCCTGCTCATGTCCACCCACCCTTCCTCATGGGGCAAGGGTTTATAGGCAGTGCAAGCTCAGCCATTGTCTGGGCAAGAGTTTATCGCCACAACACAGCATCCCTGATGGTGCTCATTAGCTTAAGAATATCGACACAAAATGTTGGCCAACAGGATCTAGTCACCCAGTGACACAGCCTCAGGCTGCTAGGCTATGGCCAGGCTTGTCCATCTGGCATTTCCAAGCCTACAAGAGCTGCTCCATCCTGATTCTGAAGTCAAGGGAGGGAAAAAATGGAGTGAGACAATACATTAGAACCCAACACCCCGTTCCCTCAGATGACTGGGTGCCCATCTTGCCAGGCTTACAGGGCTGTGTGGAGACAGACAGGTTCACAGGTGGTGACAAAACAGTGTGATGCAGTACAGGAGGCAGTGAAGACAAGGTGCTTCTTATTCCCAGCACTTTCCCTTTCTGACCCAGAAATGAAACCTGTGGCTTGGCTCCCCTCTCAAGCTCCACAGTTGACAGGCCGCACAGGAGTCTCCACACCCTACCTTTCTTAGAATTTCTCTTTCATGTTTGGCTAACAGTATAAAATATACCCTTTAGTGAGTAAATGTGAAAACAGGAAAACCACAGAGAAAATTAATGAAACAAAAAGTCGCTTCTTCAAAAAAATCAATAAAATTGATAAGCCTCTAGGAAGCCTGACAAAGATAAAGAGAGAGCAGACACAAATCACCCACAACAGGAATGAAACCAGGGCCATCACTACAGACCCTGCAGCCACTTAAAAAGATAATAAGGGAGTACCACCAACAACTTTATGCTCATAAATTTGCCAACTCAGAGGAAACAGACCAATTTCTCAAAAATCACAAACCACCAAAACTCAACCAAGATGAAACAGACAACCTAATTGGCTCTACAGCCATTAAAGAAGTAGAATTTGTAATTAAAAACCTCCTGAAAAAGCAGTCTCTAGGCCCAGGTGGTTTTACTGGAGAATTCTAGCAAATAAAAAAGAATTAACAAAAATCTTATAATCTCTTCCAGGAAAAAGAAGAGGCAAGAAAACTTCCAGACTCATTTTACATGTTATTACCTTGATATCAAAATCAAACAATAAAAAGGAAAGAAGGAAGGAAAGAAAGAAAGAAGGAAGGAAGGAAGGAAAGAAGGAAGGAAAGAAAGAAAGAAGGAACTACAGACAAGTATCTCTTCTGAACTTAGATGCAAAAGATTCTCAACATCAGCAAATCGAATCCAGCAATGTCTGAAAAGAATGGCATACAACAGCCAAGCAGGATTTATTTCAGGCAAGCCAGGCTGGTTCAACATGGGAATGCCAACCAAAGTGTCCTCCCCATCAACAGAGTTACAAGTGGCATTACAGCTTCCTCTGCTTCTGACATCCACATCAGGACACAGTCAGGGCTGGGTGGGAATGCAGGCCATCATTCTGGCCAGACCCCTGCTGGTTCCACTCCAGCTCATACCCCAACGTGGGGGTGGGGCCCCTGGAAATCCCTGCTTGGATAAGGTTTGTGCTGTTCCCTGTTGTCTGTGTAGACAGCTCTGTACAAATCTAATCCACCACCCCAAAAGCCAGGACAGAGGGATGCAGGTCCATGTCCCCACAAGACCTCTTAGCACTCTGGAACCAAGTCACCTTGCACCTCTCCTACCCTCCTACCAAGCACATCAGCAGTAGCTTGGGTCACAGAAAAAAGGCTCTGCCAAATTCAGTGTGCTTTGTGAGTCCAGAAAGTATGAAGCAGCACCCATGTGAGTCCCTGAGTAGGGTAACTCCTACTCATCTCAGCTCACTCGTTCACCACATCCAGGATGAACCTCAGGGGCTTCTGGCTACATGTGAAAGCCACCCAGAAAGAGAAACTCTGCAAGGTCTTTGCATCGTTTTCACTTAAAATATATAAAAATCTTTAGTTTTACTGTAAAACTTCCTGATTCAGCTCCTTTTTACAATAAAGCTTCCCTTAAATGCTTTGAGGTCAACTTGGAACACCCCCAAATCAAATCAAGTTCAACTGGCTCTGAAATTGTGAGTCAGGGGGTTGTCATCTAATCCCAGCCCTGGCTGGTTCAGCGCATACGTGCAGGTCTGCACAGACCAAGGAGTGGCTCTGGAGAAGCGTTCTCACCTTTCCTGACTCTCAATACCTAAAGTGGAAACAGACTCCAAGCAGAAGATTTTCTTTCAAGAAATTCATGCAATACAGTCAAGAATCCTTAAACCAGCCCACCTAATGGGGAGGCGGAGGCTGGTAGGGAAATGTGCCTTTTGTGTCTCTGCTGGGGTCCATACTGGCTGTAGGCTCAGCAGGAGTGCACAAGGGGAAAGCTTCTCTCTGAGGATGGCTGTAGCTCTGCCACGTTGTCCTGTCCGAGAGCCTAAGGAAAGCAGGGCCTGTGTGTGAACATTCAGAGGCCCACACCAGTGGCTTCTCTTTCATGAGAAGCAACTACTTTGGGAACAGGCATACATCTGGTGTGCTAGGGGCCCTCCTGTGTCTGGGTGGCCAACAAAATAGTGGCCTGTGACAGTGATGGTAAAAGCAGGTACAATATTAGCAGTCCCACCTTCCTTCCATATTCTCTCCGCGAGCCCCACCCCACACGGGAAACACTTGCTGTCACTGAAAGTCTCCCTGGCAGAGCTCAAGGATGCCCCACGGCTCTTCCCATCCCATCCTCACCCCAACCTAGACAGACGGACCTGCGGTGTCTAGATCAGCGTTCATTTTCACTGTCTGTACATAATCTTTATGTTTTTAAAGGGAATTATCTTCTAGACTTTCACCAAAGGCAGTTCTTTGGGTTCTATTCACATCTTAATCTTCTTGTTTCTCGTTTCTGTTGTCTCTTCTCATTTGGTCACATTCACACTGTATCCTTATGGATCATAGCACTCAGTTCCTATGGGAACTTCAGGCATGTGAGTCCCACAGCAGCCAGTATAGAGACACATGCAGGATTCTCTTTCTCAGAAGGTGTGTCATCCCTGAAAACAAGGAGTGACAATATTCTGCCAGTCAATAACATGATTACACTCAGTGTGCCATTAGCTCCTGGAGATAGGACAGTCAAAAGAAGGGTGGGCAAAACGCAGCAATAAGAACTTCCGACGCAGCCAAATTCCATGATGGCTCCACTTCCCTACCTCTCCAACCAGTGCAGGAGGACACCAGAAACCTCTGTGGCTCTTCCCAGCTTGGAGCTTCCAAACTGCAGCCAGTCCCACTTTGTGTCAAAACAGAGAGAATTCTTTGTGCATGACTTCCACCCAGCTCCTTTAACCAGACTCTCCAAGTTTTTCCTACAGTTGGCTTACATCTTTCAGATTGGAGGGAACAAGATTTAACTCAGAACTTTCCTTTCTACCTTGGGGACACAAAGATATCTTACAAATAAATGTAAAAACTACCTTAAAACCTCCTACAACATTGTACTACAATGCTGAAGATTTCTTGTTCCCCTACTCTAGACAAATATTTTAAATGATCTCCAAGGGGGTACTTTTAGTTTAGTGTTTCTTTCAAATACCCTACCACTGACTGATGTTCAGAAACAAGTCTACAATTACTAGAAATTAAAATTGTGAACTTTGTGGAAATCCCAGCACTGTGGTGAAGATATAAGAGCATTAACTGGATTTAAATGAAGAGGACTAAGAGTTGCATCTGTCATGTGGCAAATGCACTGGGCAGTCAGGTCAGATGACGAACCTCACAGGGCTGTGACCAAACGCCAGAACTGGGAAGCAGAAGGATCACGTACATCATGCGCTGGGGAGCTGTGACACAATGCCCACAGGCCGGCTTCCTTGTTCCTGTCTCAGGATAGAACCGGCAGGCCTGCACTCCGAGTCAAATGTGGGCCCATGGCAGGTGCAGACGAGTCAGCCGGGCTTCACCTCCCTGCCTTCTGCAACATGAGTGTGGTAGAGCTGTCCCCCACTGGAGCCCCAGATCCCAACCTTCCACTCGAAGTCCTGCCATACACCAGGACCCGCACAAATACAGATGGCAGTGTGTGCAGCAAGGCAACATTTGATTGAGGTCATGTGTAAAATCCTTTAATTAAAGGATTCCGTTAAAAACACAGATATAAATAATACAGTGTTTATATGTAAGGCAAGCCTATTACTAACAAGTTTAAGGCTTATCCATTGTGTTTCCCTCAAGCTCTTGAAATAAATTGGCTTCCTTTTACAAGATATAAGTATACTTTACTCAAAATATAATTGTCCTCCCTTCTGAAAAATTATAACACTGGGGTGAAGAGGAATCTGAGGCTGTGGGAAAATGCAGCATGTCACCCAGTGACAATGAATGACACGTAAGGACAGGAAATAGTCTATCCTCATGTTGATGTCAGATGAACCCCTGTAACAAAGCATCTCTGAAACGAAGACTTGCTATGCTGATGTTTTGTTTTCATTGCATTTTCACTGAACCTGAGAGAAAAGCTTGTACTCAGTCTCCAGAAAGAGTGAGGACCCAGAGGTCTGACTTACCTGCCTGGAACCCCAGGAAGCTGCTTTTGCCGCCACTCATCCCCACTTCCGCCTCCGCTCATCCCCACTTCCGCCCTCCGCTCAAACTAGCCCCACCCGGATGGCGCAGCCCGGGTACCTGCACCAGCCTCCAGGCCTCACTGATGACCGCATACTGCAGGCGATTCAGGGCGAAGCCATCAATCTCCTTCAGGACCCTGACAGGGGACTGTCCGATCTTCTGCATCAGGGCATGGGTCCGGTCCACCGTCGCAGGGGCCGTCTCCGGGTGTGGAACCAGCTCAACCAACGGCACGTAATAAGGCGGATTTACCTTATGAGAGAGACAGGAGGGCAGAGAGTCAGCAGACAGCTGGAGTTCTTGAAGATTCCCAGAGAGAATTATTGGATGTTTGCACACAGCGCCCTTGGCATAACCCGACTGGTCTCACGCGCCCTTCAGTAAACTCTTCCCCAAATGCAGCTTGGCAGCTGTTTTTCCTCCATACGTGGGTGAAAGGTGGTAGGACCTCACGGTTACTAAATAACCATGAGAAGCATCCATTTTAAAATGACTCCTACAGAAAAGGAAAAGAAAACGTATTTCTCCTAAGACACTGCATAGGAGAGGCGGCTGGTCCTCACACAGCTACGTTTCAGAGGCTCCTCCTGCTATCTGCCTGTCCTATCTCACTCGCCATCCTCTTAGAAAGCAAGAGAGGATGGCACCTGTTTTCAAATAAATTATAAATCAATGAGTCACTTGTCTCCTGCCTTAATCATCGAATTCTAAAAACGTTTCACTGCTGGCCTTTTTAAAGATCAGAATAACAGGAACTGGAAGTGTGTCTCTCTGTCTCAGATGAACTTTATCTCACCATACACTATACAGGATGCTGGGCTCAGGCTCTCTTCACTATAAGCTTCATGGGTAGCAAAACACAGATGCAAACAGACAGAAAGCATTTTTACATACAAATTGCTAGTTCCCCCTGTCTGCGTTTTCCTCGAAGGCTCTCCTGCCTATGCTTTCCCTGCACATAGTGGTGGTGCTCCAGGCTGCACCTTTGGCCTTCCTCTGTGCCCAGGCTCCCTGAGAGGGCTCATCAGCTCCCACAGCGTTAGCACCACCAAGATGCTGAGACTTCACACGGAGCACATGTCCTACGGCAGGCCCACATTTGTAACTGTGCCCTGGACACTTTCCCTCAGACATCCCACAGGCATGCCCACCACCTGTCATACATTAAACTCACGTCTCTCCCACCCAACATAGGTTCCTCATCCTAGCACCCCTTCTTGATGAGAACACCCAAGTTAGTACCACAAGAAGCATGCTTGATCTCTGCCTCTTCCTCACCTCCCCAGCTTCCCATCAGTGACCAAAGTCCTATGAATTATATTCGCATCTCTCAAAAAACCTATTCTCTCTGCCACATGCTTAGCTCAGGCCATCACTTCCAACTTGGGTTCTGCATTCTCCTCACTGGCCTCCCCCTGTATGCTCACCCTCTCTGCCACTGGCAGGGTGATCCTTTGTAAGGCGGGGCTGTCAAATCCACAGAGACAGAAAGGAGAATGGTGGGAGCCAAGGGCTAGGGGAGGGGACTAGGGAGCTGTTGTTTAATGGAGACATCTTGCAGTTTTGCAAGATGAAAAGAGTTCTGGAGACGGACAGTGGTGATGGTTGTACATCCGTGTGTACTTAATGTCACTGAACTCTACACTTAAAAATGGTTAAAATGATAAATGTCGTGTGTATTTTATTACAATTAAATATTTTTAAAAAATTAACAAGAGGACACTGATCACACCACCTCCAGCTTGGAGTCCTGCAGCAATCTCCCCCCCCCCACCACCACACACACACAACCCACCCACTCTAAAAGGCACAGCTGTATGATTTGGTGCCTTGAACTCCCTAAAACACATTAGTTTTCATGTGCCTGTGTCCACCCGGTCAAGCTGATAGGCTGCTGGGAAGGTGCCTGAGGGCTTGCATGGGGTCGTCTGCCACAGCACCTCATCCTGTGACCAGAAAATCTATCCCTATTCCAGGCTCAGAGAAGGTCCTGACAATCATGGCAGCTACCCATTAAATTTAACTGGCAGAGAAATGAGAAGAGGGGAAGGGAGAGGAAACAAAACCAAAGTGAGTGGCTCTACTAAGGAGGGAAGAATGGCTGTTTCCTGAAATGCTCTTCCTTTTGTGACAGGGATGCAGGACAGGACTTCTGCTGTCGGTCTATGAGGAAGATAGAGAAATAGGCCCGCAAGAAATGGGGAAAACAAAGGAAAGGAGAAAACAATTTTTTTAAAGGTTAAGCACTGGTCCCTGAGCCTCATGGGGAGGGGGCTGAGCCCTGTTGGAGGCACAAGAGGGGACCGTGGCCCCAGCTCTTTGAGAGCTCAGGTTGAGCTGGGCTGCACAAGGGGCCTTCTCCATTCACCGCGTGAAAAGCCTGCCTGAATCTGGAACGGAGCGGAGGCATGTGATCAGGAGATAGCGCAGCCCCGACACAGAGGCTGTTTATTCTCTCTGCAGCAGATGAAAGGAAGCTGACCTCACAGAGGAAAGGCAGACTGCGCCTTCCCAGAAGATGCTGCAGTGACCCGCAGTCCACTCCCAGCCCTGGGCTGGGGGCATTCCTGTCTGGGTGGACAGGGCTGTACAGCTGGCTCAGAGGATTTCATCTCTCGGTATTTTGATCATTTCCATAGTAAAGTCCTTTCATAAGTGACAAGCCCCCACCTTCTGAACTTGCCCTCCACAGAGTAGAAAAATATAAGCAGCCCCTCTGACCAGGGAGCTGGCACTCTGCAACAGGCAGCGCTGTGCAGTGTGGGGGACACACAGACATGCGCACTTTCCAGACACAGCAAACCTGGAAATGAGCCGTTCAAGTGACTACCCACAGGAGGGCAAGTGGTCTCAGGGTCAGGTGGGAGAGCGCGGCAGGGAAGGCGCATGCATGGCAGGGCACGCTGGGCTGCAGTGCTCAGGGCCCCATGCAGGCTGGTCTGACTTACTCTCAGCCATGGTGGAGCTCCGCAACCCAGTGGTACCTATATCAGAGCTGTGTCCACTCAGGGCCGAAATCCCTGTGGGTTGACCCACATCCTTACCCAGCAGCCTCATCTCTGGAGCATCTGTAAGAGGCAGAGATATGCCAAGAGCAGGGGATGCACTAAAGATGGTCCATCAGCTCCATCAAACCACCACATCCCCAGCGGAAATAAGGAAGGACAGAGAGGGAACAACTTGGTAAAGTGCGGTGAAACCACCAGTGGAAATCTGCACGGTTTGGATGGACAGCTGACAGAGATTCTACACACCAAGAGAGACTGCACCAAACTTGACCTTCAGACACTCACCGCAAACACGGCCCCACGGCCAAATGCCATCCCCAAGCCCTCTACACCTCTGCAGGGAGACAGGCAGAAGAGGACATACAGCATAAAAACATCTGAGAGGAAGAATGTCGGGTACACGGAGAACAGCTGTATCGTCACCCCTCTTGCTGCGCCTGTCACTTTTTCTGTCTTTAGTGTATGAAGCCCACTCTCAAATTCCATTTCAACCCCCTGGGTGCTGAGAGAGCACACTCACCCACCAGTGCTCAGACACCCACCGGAAAGGTACCCAAGAGAGCATATGTGAAGCCAAAAAGGGCTGGCAGTTGGCCCTTCTGTGCAAGGGTGGAGATGGCAAACTTTCAGGGCACTAATAGGCTACCCTTCCTTTATCGTTTATCCTATTTTCTGTCCAGGCAGAGGATTCCAGTGACTGGGGGTTGAGCTGAGGGCAGTGGCATGTGAACTGACATGCTGAGCCTCTCCTATGGCCTGCAGGTCTGAACAGAAAACCCTGCAGTTCCTCAAAGATTACCAAGGCTCTGGATTATGTAGGGAGTGCCTGGTCAGTTCAGATTGAATTGTCCAAGATGCTTTTTGTCCTTTCCGGAGGTCAGTGAAATGATCAAAAGGTGGGTGACAGAAGAAAAAAGGGATAAAATTCCAAAAACAGTCAACCTGGATGATTTGCTTGGTTTGGGTTTAAAGGAATTTATAAAAGTAATGAGACATTAATTTTTATAATTAGGCCTGGGCTGACTTTGCTTATGTTGCTTGTCATTGATTAAGTAAGTAAAAGTGAGCAGTACTGTAGGGGTATGAGCGAGAGAAACATCATTGTTCCTCAATTGTTACTGACTGAGCTACTAGTAAGAGTGGTGGTGCAACACAGAAGGATGTGAGTAAGGCGTGGTCTTGCCCATCAGACAGTTTAAAATTGAAGAGATGTGCTAAAAGTCTTTTCTTAATTAATTAATTATAGTTGGTATACAATGTTTATTAGTTTCAGATGTATAATATAGTGATTTCACATTTTTATACCTTACAATGTGATCACCCCCCTAAGTCTAGTAACCATCTGTCACGTGCACACTTATCACAATATTATTTACTATATTCCCCTTCACCTGTTTCATCCAACCCTCCACTTTCCTTCTCCTCTGGCAACCATTGGTTTCTTCTCTGTATCTGTGAATTTGTTTCTGTTTCATTCATTTATTTAGTTTTTTAGATTCCACTTATAAGTAAAATCCTATGGTATTTGTCTTTCTGTCTGGCTTATGTCACTTAGCATAATACCCTCTAAGTCCATCCACGTTGTTGCAGATGACAAGATTTCATTCTTTTTTATGACTGAGTGGTATTCCATTGTATACATGTACCACCTCTTCTTTATCCAGTTGTCTATTGATGGGCACTTGGGTTGCTTCCATATCTTGGCTATTGTAAATAATGCTGCAATGAACATTGCATATATCTTTTTGTATTAGTGTTTTTGTTTTCTTTAGATAAATACCCAGACGTGGAATTGCTGGGTCATAAGGTAGTTTTATTTTTAATTTTTTGAGGAACCTCCACACTGTTTTCCATAGTGGTTGCACCAATTTACATTCCCACCAACAGTGCACAAGGGTTCCCTTTTCTTCATACCCTTCCCAACACTTGTTGTTTGTTGACTTTTTGATAATCCTGACTGGTGTGAGGTGGTTTTGTTTTGCATTTCCCTGAGAGCAAAAGTCTTATCAAAGGACTTAGGAGACATTTTCTGAACAATTTGATTTGTTTTCTAAATTGCCTTAGAAGTAAAAACAGTGGTTAGAAATTGGAAGTTTTCAAGCAAGAGGCTTCCACCTTCACCAAAGCAATTGAGTAACAATCTACAATAGTAAGTAGTTTACCATTTCTAAGGGTCCTTTTTATGGACGTGAAAATTTCACAGAAGCAAAGACATAACATGCTTCATGGGATATGGTATTTGGGTGCTTCAACTAAGGTTAGAAAACTCTTGGTGCTAATTTCACCTGTATTTGAATATTTGAGGGGTAACCAAATGTGATTGGCTTTCTTCTATATTCTATGGGTTGAAGTTGCCTATTTCATAACCTTCCTTCACACTTTCCATTATACTTCAGTGTGAGGACACCCAGACATCCAGAACCACGGAGTTCTGTAAGTCCAAGCTGTCGCTCCTTGCAGAAAATAAAATCTAGCCCGCATCCATGACTCACCTTTTTCCTTTACCTCCCCGAGCAAGCTGGGACCTCCCGACTCCAAACTACTCTTGCTCAGAAAGAGGAAGTTCCCTGCTCTCTGTTCTAGGGTCCTCAGCCTCACCTGGGACCTGGTAATTCATACATGGACTCCTGCCCCAAGTTCTGTGGAGAAGCTGCCCTCCCCCCGAGCTACCCTCAGACTATCCTCCAAAGACAGCATTTCCTTCGCATCACCAAGCTGCTTTGTACCTGAGCCAGTCCCAATTCTTTAGAGTATCTCTGATCCTCCACAACCCAAGTCTAACCAAGCCTTCCAGTTTCCCCTTCCTGCTTGCCAAGTATGTGTGCTCTTCCAGTCTGGCTGGTCCTCTCACGGTTCTGCACACCCCATGTTTGTTCTTGGCCCAGGGACTTTCTCATACTTCTTCCCAGCCTCAAACACTCTCCTCCCTCATCAGCCCAACCAGAGCCTATCTGGTCTGCCCAGCTTCTTGGTGTAGCCTCTCCCCAGACTCAACCGCCAATGGCCTGGTGATGCTAAGGGTGTGGTCATCATCATATACTGTCAGGCTTAGAAGCTAAGCTAGCTTTTCTGTTCCAACAGACCATCCAGTTCTGCAAGGGCAGGCTGAGCTCACAGTTGGTACTCAAGCGTCCACCCAGTGATCCATGACTCTAATTCCTCTCTTTTCTAATTCCCCTTTCCTCACATTAACACAGTCATCTCAAGAAGATTTATTGAGAGTTTGCATGCCAGTTTTAAACTCATTGTCCAATAAGCCTCACAATGCACACCTAGTGAATGAGTCTGCCCACTTCACTACAACGGACGGTGGGCAGACGAGAAGGAGGATCTCAAGAGTGGGACTTAGAATCTGTATTTTAGCAACACCCTACTAAGTAAACTACACAGTACAAGTGACAGATCTATAAAATCTTACTTGGTGTACACATTTTTTTAATGTAGCACTTTTTCCTCAGTAGAGGAATTATTTGTTTAGTATTCTCTCTTTCCTCAGCTAGACAGAGAGCTACTTGAGGGCAAAAGTCTGTAAGGATTGTTGTATCATTACGCATTAGACATACAGAGACAATTCAAAATTTTTTGGATAAAGTTCTTTTAAAGAATGCTCGTTTTGCACACCTCTCTAAATACACCAAAAACCATTACATTCTACAATTTGAATTGTGTGGTATATGAATTATATCTCAACAAAGCAGTTAAAATATACCAGTGAATTAATCAAAGTGTATTGCTCCCAGAAACCAGAATGATATGCAGGTTGAACACACTCACTGGATGAGCCACAACACACTGCTTCACGTGTGCCAGCCCGGAGAACAGCCTGGAAGGCAGGAGGCACGAGGTGGAGCTGCTGAGGACCACATCATCACCCACGATTCCATCTAACTGAGCAAAAATCTTCTTCTTCACTTCTAGGTTTTCTGGAACACATTCCTGGGAGGGATATATTCAAATCATGTGATCATTGCACTCAAACCTCGAGCAAAGCATCTTATGTTTGATTCACTCCTAAATTGAACCAATCAGAAAACCACCAGCAAAATTTAAGAAAAAAACAAAAAGCTGCTCAAAAATATGATAAATCTTGATAACTCTGGAAACTGGGTAATGCACACAGGGGAGTTGTATAAATACCCAGCAATACCACATCTGGGTATTTATCCTAAAAAAGCCAAAACACTAATTTTTCAAGACATATGCACCCCTGTGTTCATTGCAACATTATTTACAATCACCAAGATATGGAAGCAAGCTAGGTGTCCATCAATAGACAATTGAATAAAGAAAAGGTGGTTTATATACAACATATTACTCAGTCATAAAAAGAATGAAATCTTGTCATTTGCATCAACTTGGATGGAACTAGAGGGAATTATACTAAGTGAGATAAGCCAGAAGGAAAAAGACATAAACCATATGATCTCACTTATAAGTGAAATCTAAAGAACAAAATAAAGAAATAAAACAGAAACAAACTCATAGATACAGAGAACAAATTGATAGATGTTAGGTGGGAGATGGGTTGGGGGGCTGAGTGAAAAAGGGGGAGGGATTAAGAAGTACAAATTGGCAGTTACAAAATAGTCACGGGGATGTAAAGTACAGCTTTGGGAATATAGTCAATACTATTCTAATAACTACATATGGTGCCAGGTGGGTACAAAACTTAACGGGGTGATCACTTCTTAAGGTGTATAAATGTCTAACCACTATGTTGTACACCTAAAACTAATATAATATTGTACATCAACTGTAACTGAAAAATAAATTTTACACAATGAAAATTCTCGTAGTAAAAAAAACATCCAATTACATGGGGGTGGAGTCTACAGATAGAATACACTCAGCACCTCAGACAAAGTGCTGTGAACATCAGCAGTGTCATCACCACCTTTTCCCCTGTTATTCTGACCATTAGATCAACTTACCATCAAGGAAAAATTTCATCTTTGGGAAATGAACAAACATATTACAGCCATAATTCCCAAAAGGTTTCTTAAGCATCCATTTCTCATTGGAAACCCTTTAGAAAAATAACTTTGTTTCTAAAAATGTAAAATTACTTGAGTAGAGGTAGGGGAGGAGGATAGAGATGCAAATTTGGATTAAATACTGCACACAAAAACCGCGCTGAAATTCTCATGTGTGAAGTTGGAGTGGGGGCGAGGTGACACCCCACGCCAGCCCCCAGGTGAGGCATGTTTCTGGGAATGTGATGCCTGTGGTGGGTATTCACTGCTCAACCCTGCAAATCCTCGAGATGGCCTTCCCCTCCTGCCACCACCAGCTTTGGGAAGTCACGTGGGGTCCACTGCATCCAAGGGGGTCCCGGCTCACCTGGAGGCAACAGGCCCTGCAGGGGAGGCATCACAATTCCCAACATCCCCTGGTGAATTTAAGATCGCGGTTCTCAGTATGGTCCGATACCCATCAGCATAAAAATCAATGGGGTGCTTGTTAAAAATGCAAATTCTCAGGCCCCATCCCAGACCCAGATCAGAGCCTCTGGTGCTGGGGTCTAGGCATGTGCGTTTTTATCAAACATTCTGATGATGTTTGTTCCTACTAAAGTTTGAAAGCCACCATTCTAAGGTGTAGGTCCAAAGTGTGGTGTGCTACTAAATACATCCTCAGGCCTCTCTCCTCCCAAATGTCAGAGCTCTCTCCTTCCCCTATCCCCCAAGGGACCAAGATGATTAGTCTTCAGTACTGGGAATAGTATCAACACCAGCAAGTACCCAGAAGGTGTAGAAGTGGAAGTACTAATAGGAATTGTACCAAAATCATTCCTCAAAAATAAAGAAAATATTTTCAGGACTGATTTAATAATATCTAATAGTTAATAATAATATCCAATATTTTGAAATCAGCTGTGTAAATATTGAGACATGAATTCCATTTCTATATCACCTACAAGATTTGAAAATTTTGCTTGACGGGTAAGGAGTCACTATTGTGTTTGTTTATACTTTTAAAAAATATAATCAAACCATGTGAAATTTTATTAAGAACAAAAGGTCATATAAGCACCACATCTGAAAGGCAGAGGGGAAAATGGAGTCATTTAAGAACTGTAAAGCCCATTGTGTTAAATTCCCTTATCAAAAGGGAAAAAAAGCTACAGTAGCTGGCTGGTTGTATTGAGTAATTGCTGGATCAGTTAAGTCTGCGAGTTGGGTTAAGTTTAAATGGAGCCTTGTAGGAAAGCCAGAGACTAAGAATGATGCGGATACTATTTAAGGTAATAAAAGAGCCCTCGTGAATAGCCCTATTGTGAGCCTGTCATGCAGACTGTCCCCTGAAATTCTATGCCTTTCTTCAGATCATTTGATTATCAAAGAGGCAAGAAAACTTGAACCAGAGGAAACCTAAACCTGCCACAGTTGAATTATATAAGGGATTTTTAATGGCACATTTGCTTGAAGTTTTGTTGTTGTTGTTGTTTTTAAGAGGAACCCAATTGTGTTGGTTTTGCTGGGCCAGGGTTATAATGCCTCGTCCATGTCAAGCCTTGAGTTCATTTCCTCGCCATTCATTCGGAAGCCTGTGCCCTTGTCTAAGAAAGGGAGTCTGAAACACTGTTAATCAGGACCTTCATCACTTGCGGTTGATTACAAAGCTAAGAGAGGCTACAGTCATTCTCTTTGCCCTACAGGGGCTGGGAGGAAAGGCAGGGAGAGCATCAAACAATGAGACAGCTGAGAACCTAGCTGCAAAGCAGCAGTGCTCTGTAAGCCACAGCAAGAACCCACCCCACGCATTCTCAACTCTACGGTGTCCGTCAGGGGTCCTTTCTAGAGAAAGCCACCAATGTGAAGTGCTGGCAAAAACTCTATCACTATGGAAGGCAATTGGCTGGACTTGCAAAATCTGACAGCATTTTCAAAGCCACCACTGTTATTTGTTTGTGATTTGTTTGTTTTGAGGCAGGAGTGTGATAGTTTCAGGCACAACCATGACTGCGGCCTGCTCTTACTTTGACAAACCAAACGAAACTTTGGGGACAAGGAAAACACAGTATAAGTTCCCAAGTATCACAACCATTGATGGTACATCAAAAGGAGGTCACACATCTCAAGCAGCATCAGTTAAAAGGCTGGGGTAAGCCGAAACGCTCCGTTTTCCCTTCCTCCTTTCAGGAGGAAAATGAACGATGGTATCACAGGTATAAATTTAATTCTATCTAACTCACTTATGTTTTAAAAAGTAATCATTTATAAGCTTTTGTGTTTTATTACTAGTAAAATCTAATTACCTGTGACAGCCCTCATCTCATTAAGGTTATTCTTAAGAAGCAGTGTGGCCACAGCAAGTCAGCTCCCTGAATATTCCCGGAAAGGAAGTCCTGGATAAAAACTTGAGTCTGAAGTTTACCCACTTGCTGTGCAACAGTATGCATTTTCCAAAACAAATATTTTCATGGGAAAAATGAAATTTCATTGATATTTTAAAAAATCAACTCAGGCATTTTAGATAGGCGTCCTGTTGCTACAAAATCTCCATTTGCTAATGCAAAGTATCTGGGCACAATCTTCAGTGTGCTTTCAGGAAAGAAAGTAAGAAAAACTAAATTAGGAGGCTTTGGTACTTAAGGTATTTTACATGCAAAGAAGTCCTAGCAGTCAATTTTAGAGGGAAAGACACGGCAAGAAAAGAATGATGAGTGCAAATCCTGTTGTAATTATGGCAGAAAGCAATTCATTCTCAAGTTGAAGCCAGAAGTGATCTACAATGTAAAGTCTTGTCTGTTAGTACTAATTAAATCTCCTGCTTCCATCTCATTGTCGCCACCAGTCTCTCTTCACTATTTCTTCCAAAAGCACAATCGTATAAATCTATCACAATAATAGACTATGACTACACTTCTCAAGAGGTGAACATAGTAACTACAGAGAGATCGAGAGAGAGAGAGAGAGAGAGAGAGAGAGAGAGAGAGAGAGAGAAATTTTTCTCTAGAAGAAACAGTATGTTAACAAAAAAGGGAAATGATACAAGGTTTCAATATCACAGGAAATAAACTACACTATTCCCTGACCAGAGGCTCATTTTTTTTCCTTAAAAATAAAAATAAAATTGTTTTAAAAAGCATTTATTCTAAATCTAAACAAAGTCCTAAGACAGTACAGAACAAATCATACCCAATCAAGAGAAACTTTCCAAAGTGAAAATCAGTATAGACAGGACTTAGGGATGTTACTTCCTGGGGATTAAGTGTTAAGGTTAGCAGGATTATGGAGGTTTGCTTTAAATAGCAGTCCTTTACCAGGGTGACTACATGTGTCAACTGCTGTCCTGTTGATGTGTCTATTCCATCCTCATTCCAATGATTTCTACTTGTACCTTTTATGAAATCATTTATTTAGAGTTGGGTTACAATGCTTGGTGTGAAAAAAATAATACAATTGGGGTGAAGATACTGCAGTTAAGCCTGCAATTAGCAAGTAGTTTTATGGCATTTCTAAATAATATTTGTCATGAGAAGTGAGATTTTTAAATACAAAGTTTTTTATTTAACAAAGTGCTGGGAATAGCATGAAACACAAAATGGAAAGGATTAA
Source organism: Hipposideros armiger (assembly GCF_001890085.2). Taxonomy (NCBI): domain Eukaryota; kingdom Metazoa; phylum Chordata; class Mammalia; order Chiroptera; family Hipposideridae; genus Hipposideros; species Hipposideros armiger. Next base: position 753,221 of record NW_017731528.1, on the reverse strand, counting down.
GAAAGGCATGACGAATGAATTCTGAAGACGAAAATAGAAAATAAAGAAGTTAACGTGAAGGACATGACATCACATCAGTCACTAAGAGCACTTATTATCAGTGAGGAATATCTTTAAATTCCAGTTGACAAATGAGACTCTGAGAGAACTACATAAGTTATTTTTATGTAAGATTTTTTGGCTCTGTATTGGACCATGTGCAATGCATGTCCATCTGTGACCTCTCTGTTTCTAACGCAGCAATTCTCAAAGCAGCAGAGAACCAAGGGAGAGAGAGTCTATTTGTGAGGTCAGGGGAAAAACATGGAAATAAAGTATACTCCTCTTGTTGAGAATAATTTAACTAGACAGTTTTAGCCAAAGCATTGTGATTGCTATGAATGAAACAACAGTTTGCATTCAATATATTTTGTTGGATAACCACCACTGTTTTATGAAAACATTCTCATTTTTGAAAACTTAGGTTAGTTTTGTAGCATCATACAACTAGTTTCACTTGCGACCATGTATATATTTAACTACAAAATAACTGTATAGTATTAGCATTGTCAAGGCAATAGCTATCCATATCTTGACTCCATCTGTCCACAGGAGAAACCAAAAAGTGAAACCATTTATGCCTACAGTTGCATAAGTGCAATATAGCTTTAAAAAATTTGTGTTAGTCTAAAAGGCAGGTTTTTTCATCTCAAAGTAATATACTCTTTCTAGTTGCTGGAACAAGACGTTTGCAGTAAAGAAAATTATTTTAACTAAGAATAGAGGTTTTCAACATTAGCCTGGCTTACAAACTTCAGGTAGGAATTTTATAACACTTTTAGAAGAAATTTGGGCTATTTTTATTGTTTTAAAAATACAAATATTATTTTTTAAACACATTTGTTTTATTTAGCTTTGACAGTCAGACCTTAAGTTCATCTCTTCCTGATTCCTTTCTTACCTACTCAATCTGTCTTGCTTATCTATGTCACTGAAGAGGACCACAATCTTGCTTTTTTTTTAAAAAAAAAAGAGCTTTATAACTCTATCTGTAATAACAAACATGCATTTCATTTTATTTTAAATTTTTTTCTTTTAAAAAATGAGATTAACTTGCTTTTTCTTTAATGGTCCTTATTTGAGCTTATCTGTATCAGTAGTTGCTTAATAAAAACACTCGTGGGAACATAGCCCTCAATTTCTAAGGTAACTCTGGTCCATGGCAGTACACAATGAGTATTCATTCAATTACTGGGAATATTATATTTGCCTGATCTTATCCTATTATATACTCAGAAAGCCAGCAAGCTGTGTGCTCCTTGCCAGACACTGTATGAAGAGGCATGGCCTACCACCCCTAGATCCTAAAATATCAGTCCTCCTCACCCCACGAGCATCAAGTTCCTAGAAGTATCAGAGTCAAGGAAAGGCATGGTGGGATCACTACTTCAATGACTTGCATTACCAGGCCATGAGATTGAGGCACTCAGGCACACGGCTCTTTAACAGTAGTCCTGATATTTCACTTCCCATTCAGAAAAGGTAACAGATAAATTTAAAAAGACAGTTAATATAAATGTATATATTATATATTTATTTATTGGTTTGTCTTTGTGTTTATTGAAAACAGATCTTTGGTCTACAATAGAATTCAGCTACAAATAGCTCCTCATCAGATTTCCCCAATAGGTGCCACAACAGCTGTTAAAAAAATAATAATAAATAAATAAATGTATATAACCCTGAAAACAAAAGTGGATAGGCGAATTCATGTCAAATTTTTTTAAAGTTAAAAAAGAGTGTATGTTAATAAAAATTTCTCTCATAAAACTGATAGAGACTTCTGGTTCTGGCAATAAGAGGGACTAGCAAACCTAAAAGTCTTCCCTCCGCAAATACTGGATAATTCTATATAAAACAAATAATCTCTGTTTAAATGAATAGCTGAGCTCTCAGGAAAGTAAAGAAAATTATCAGGTGAAATAAACAAGGAGGCTCAAACCCAAATGCAGCAGCATTAGGATGGTGCTGTGACCTGACCATCTGGGGTAGGGAGTAAGTTTCAGTGGTCTGGGAAGAAGGTTCAAATGCCCTCAGGATGAGATGAAACCTAGATTTAGAAAGGTGGAATCAAGTTCCCTATGATAAGACTGAGACCCTCAAATGGGTGTATTTTGAGTGAACTGCTGGGCTAGTTTAAACAAAGAAGACAGGGAAGCTTGTGTTGACCAGGGCTCCATTTGAGAAGAACATAAAGTGGAGCGAGAGGTAAACTAATTTGTGAATTCATATTCATAAGCCTGAATTTCGTCTAGGTTGGGGTTTAAAATTATACTAAACAGGTGATCTGGACATTCCCAAGCTAAGAAAGTAACATTAAAATTTGCTCCCAGGCTAGCGATAAGCCAGACAGTCACAAACGCAAAAAAAAAAAAAAAAACACAGAACAAAAGCAAAACAAAACAAAACCCCTCTGGAAGGGTATTTGCTTAAAAAGACCTCAGCTTTCTTTGAGTTCACAAATATAGAGCCCCAATGAAGAAAATGCACAACCAAAATTTTGAAACATGTGAAACCATCTAGACAGAACAAAGACCAGGATCAGATAACAAAGACCAAATCTTTACATATCTAAAAAATAGGAGAGTCTAGTAAAATAAGTATATTTAAATTAATTAAAAGTATAAGAAAAGAATGAAATCCAGAAAGACCAGGTAGATTTTTAAAAAGCATTAACTAGAACATCTAGAAATTGGAATTAAAAGTAAAATTACTAAATATGTTAAGCAATAGGATAAACACCTCTGAAGAGAGAATTAATGAATTAGAAGACAGAGTTAAGGAAATTATCCAGAATGCCATACAGAAAAACAAAATCTATAAAACAAAGATTGACATGTTATCAAGGAGAATCAGACAAACCTACCATTGCAATGTAACATTTTAACACCCCTCTCTCAATTATTGATACACAAATTCAGTAAGCACAGGAAAGAAATAAACAATATGGTTAATAAACTTAATCTACTGAACAAATATGGAGATTCTTGCATCCAACTAGTAAAAAATATACATTATTTTCAAGCACACATGGAACCTTAATAAAAGGTGCCTGTGTATTAAATTATAATGCAGATTTCAATAATTCCAAAGGACTCATATCATGTAAGCCATCTTATCTAATTATAATGAAATTAAGACAGAAATCACAAACAAAAAGTTACCCTGTACACTTAGAAAATTGAAAATAAACTTCTAAATAGTTCATTGGATAAAATGAAACCTTTATGGAAATTGGAATATACTTCAAACAGCAGTAACAAAATATTGCATATAAAAATTTTTGTGGTACAATTGAAACAGCTCTTAAAAATTTATTTCTTCAAAATTTTTAAAGAAAAGAAAGCCTAAAATATTAACAAGTCAAGCATCTAATTTAAGAAGTTAGAAATAGAACAGAAAAAATTTAAACAAAATAAAAACTGATAATAAAGATGACAGAAATTAAAACATAGAATAAAGGTCAAATACAAAGAATCAATATTAAAATTAGTTCTTTAAAAAGACTTATAACATTGGCAAACCTCTGAAGAAATGTCTTCTACCTAGTAGCTAAGAATTAGAGTCCCTCAAAGCTCAGTTCTAGGTGCTTTCCTTTTTTCACCCTATACAGGCAGACCCTGGAGATATTGTGAGTTCAGTTCCAGACCACCAGAGCGAATACCACAATAAAGTGAGTCATATGAATATTTTGGTTTCTCAGCGCATATAAAAGTTATGTTTACAATATACTGTAGTCTATTAAGTGTGCAATAATACCATTATGTCTAAAAAAACAATGTACATACCTTAATTAAAAAATACTTTATTGCTAAAAAATGCTAACCATCATCTGAACCCTCAGCAAGTCATAACCATTTTGCTGGTGGAGGGTCTTGCCTTTGGTTTGTAAAAAATGCAATATATGTGAAGTGCAATAAAGTGAAGCACAATAAAATGAGGTATGCCTGTATTTTCTCCCTAGGGAATTCCAATCAAGCTCACAGCCTAAATCACTGATCTATATACTCGACTCACACGTTTATTTCTCCTTCTCAGGCCATTTTCATATGGATGTTTCACAGGCACCTCAAATTTATATAATTTGGTACCCACCTCTAGTGCCAGCTGGTATATAAATTTGCCAGTATAAAAAGAACCTTAAATACTCTATGAATCTAATAATCTATAAGAAAGTAACATCATAATTTCAGTCCCCTACCTAGATCAATAGTCTCATTATTTTTTAAAATGTCTCTAAAATATCAAATTTGTGTGATAAAATATTTATAATTAGTAATGTTAATTTTTAGTAGTCTAACATTAAGCAACAAAATTTTATTACAATTAATATTTTTAAGAAACTAAAAGACATGCAACAATTTTAGTATAGCTAGAAACTATAAAAAGATTCAAATGGAAATTCAACAACTGAAAATATAATTAAGAAATTTTAAAGATGGATTTAAAAGCAGATGAGACTCACCTAAAGAAATAATTGATATTTGAAAGATACATTAGGATAAAATATCCAGAATGAAGCATGGAGAGATAAAGAATTAGAAAATACAGAAAAGAGCATAGGAAAGACACACAGAAATGCTGAAAAGTTGTAACATACAAGGAAGTGCAGTACCAGAAAGAAGTGGAATAGGGGAGAGAGCAAGAAACAGAGGTTTGGGGAGGTTAGAAGCAATATAAAAAGAGATGATCAATTTCCAAAATTGATTAAAGAATTACTGTAAAGTGATTATGACAATGTGGACAGCCAAAGAATGAGATACTGCAATCATTAAAGCAAGTGAGCCTATTTTCCTGCATTTAATGAAATGGGAAAATACACAAGACATGTTAGGTGAATAAAAATATAATAGTCTTCCCTATAACTTTATAATAAATGTACATAAAATATTGGAAGGAAATACACAAAATAGTAATAGGGACTCCACCTTTGGGCAATAAGCATACTAATAATTTTCTTTATTCTTTTAAAAATTTTCTACTTTTTTATAATTACCATGAATTACTTGTACAATCAGAAGAATGTTGATTATTGAAAGCAGGATATGATTTTGTATTACAGTAAGATTAAAATGATGCCAAAATATGTATATGAAAAGAATGAAAACATGTACATAAAAATACCATGAAGACTATAATCTTACAGTGATAGGATTAAAAGTGATTTTTTTTTCTATTTTTCGAGTTTTTTTACATTAACTTTAAGGCAGGGCAATGTTTAAGGACCGTCAAGAAGTATCAGGAATCTGAGATTTTGTCCTATTTGCAAGCTAAGAAGTTAGGCTGCCACAGTTTCATAGATGCTTGTAGAAGACATGAGACTCTTGGGTCAGAGACCAGAGACCACTCAAAGGATATCAAACAGCATGAGCTTCATGTTCACATTGGTTCTCCTTATCCCAGAGTCTCATACGAGTGACGTGAATGAACCCAGGTGGATTCTGGGTTTGTGTTCCAAATGAGGAACTCTGAGCATAGGGAACACAAATCCTTCACAGTTGACCAGAAGCAAACCTACCTGACATATGCCCCAGAGAGTGACAGCAAATAAAACTGCCATTTGCTCCAGAGGGGACACTCTCTCTCTGTCTTTCAAGGCTGTCAGTTATACCAACGTCCTTAGAAAGTTAGTCCAGAACAAAAATACTTCTGCTCACGAGACATGCAGAAACACAAGACCCACGGGGAACTGTCTCCCTGCAGTCAGGTCCCCATGTAACTGAGAAAATGTGTTCTCTGTCTCTTTTTCCCATGTGCACTGAAAAAAAAAATGATCATGAGTCTCACAATACATGATAAGGAGTGTTGTCCCAAGAATGAATTTAAGAAGAAACTAAAATTCTATACCAGCCCTAAACCTCTGGTCAAAGAGAGGAAAAGTTCCCTTCCCACTGAAGATTTTGAAGGGTTTCTCTAGCACTAACTCCAAATTAAAGGCTCTAATCAATGCAAAACTCATTTTGGTCAAACAGTTAATGAGAACATACACTCTACCAAGAGGTATGTGTTTAGTGAAAGCTTCTAGATTAACAAAATTGGAATCCTTGCTGGTTAAAAACAATCTGAGGCCATGAGTCACAGCCTTAAATTAAAAGGGGATGAGTCCTATTTCAGAATTGAGAGCCTGGGTATGAGGATGAGCTGTGGCAGCTTTTGTCACCCTACTGGTCATGACTTGATTCACTGGTCTAGCTAGTTTTACCCTTTCTACTCACTGGGAGGCCACTTCCTTCAACAAAGAAGACCCCTTCTTTATTCAAATGCATGCAAGGACAGTCAGACTACCAACAAGAGGGGTCCTTTCCCCTCATTTTACCCAGCTGTCTATGTCATTCAAACTAGTCCACTAGGGCTCAAAGAAAAGATTTACTGAAAACCATATTTGATGTAAGATGTAGTGAAGTAGCAGCCATTCTCATCTTGTATAATGTACACAGCTTCAAAGCAACATATTATAGTATATGGTTTTGTGTATCTCACCATTGTATTAACTTAAGCAGTATTCTTAGCTAGTTAAAGACCGCTAAGAAGCCAGCTCAAAGATAGGACAACTGGCCTGGTTAATAATGTCCACACATCTGCCTGTTGTTTAATCCAACAATGATGTCAGGAAAATTCTTTGATATTCCTGTGATAAGCCAGCTAAATAATGCTTACTAAGTACTAAGAAGAAATAAGTCCTTCCTTTGTAAGAGAACCATTTTATAATCTAGTTTAAAATCTTTTAAAAATTCTTTTAAGTGCACATTTATACCAAACAGGTTTAATCACCAGCTGAAATTTTCTGTTCCATGTTGCAACAGCTTGTGGTGCTAAGAACAAATTGACAAGATTACACCCAGTGCAGGACAACTGACAGACAATCCTGCAAGACCCACTAATGTTCCAATTCCTTAGGAATACTATCAGTAAACATCAAGTTCTCAAAGGTCCAATATCTACAGGAAAAATCTAAGGGAAATAATTGGATGTACTTGTGGTTCAACACTGAGTGCAATATGTGATACAAATACGTTTCAATTCACTGAAATGACTGGATACAATAGCATGAATACCTACAATACTGAAAACCCACTGTAGTTGGGGGAAGGGAACTGAAATAAAAATCCTTGTCCCTGGGGGAGCAGGGCTATGTCCCCACCAAGGAGAACCAGGGGCACTGAGGAGGCCACATCCCCATGCCACAGGGCAACAGTGCCTGCCTAAGACTCGGCTTAGTCAGAAGCACAAGGAAAGTCCCTGCCACTGCTCCCCATCACCAGGCTACCAAGTATTAAGTAACAAGTAACAGAAGAATACTTCTGGGAGAGGGCAGAACAAGAATATGGAAGGAGATCCTCTCTGAGGGCAGTGCGAAGGGAAGACGGAAAGCTGAGGGTGGAGCAGACATTGAGGGAAGAAAAAACCCTATGACCAATCGGTCCTCCTCTTAAAAATAAGTCATTGCCAGAGGAATCTGAAACCTGTCGTACACCGAGGGTAACCATAGCAATTCACAAACCTTAAATCTTGCCCAACTTCTAACTAGATTAAGTCAAATCCCCACAATAAAGGCCTAGCAGCAGGAAAGGCGTGCCTAATCCCAGGCATAAAAACTGTTTATGTCAGCATCTATTGTCCTACTCAAGACATCTGGCTTTTAAAAACAAGAAATTGTGAGGCACACACCCATGAGACAAAGTGGTCATCAGAACTAGACTCAGATGTGATTCGGATGGTGGCCAACCTGACAGTGAATTTAACGTAACTATAATGAATAGTCCAAAGACTAATAAAAAATGTGGATAATGTGTAAAATCACATGAGCAATTTCAGCATAGAAAGTATAAAAAGAATGCCAAAAATGAAAAAAATAAAGGAACAGAGATAAAGAATGCCTTTGACTGGCTCATCAGTAGACTCAGAACAGCTGAGGACTCAATGAACTTAAAGATTACTCAATGGGAATAATCCAAAATGAAGAAACAAAGAGCAAAAAAGACCGAGAAGAATATACAGAGCACCCAAGACTTGTAAGAAAAATATCAAATGACCTAATACATACGTCATTGGAATCCCAAAAGTTGAAGAGACAAAATAGGAAAGAAAAATGTAAAGAAATAATGGCTGAGAATATTCCAAAAGTAATGAAAGTCACCAAGAAGCTCAGAGAACACAACACAGGATAAATCTCCTCCTCTCCCCCAAATCCACACACATCAAGGTATATTATATTCACATTGCTGGAACTGCTAAAGACAAAAAGAAATATTGAAAGCAATCAATAGAAAAATCTTACACAATACATACAAGAACAAAGCTAGGAATTACAAGACTTTCTGGGAAAGATCATGCAGTTGGAAGATAATGGAGTAACATCTTTACGCGCTGAAAGAAAAAAACCCTGTCAACCAGAATTCTATACCCAGTAAAAACCTGTTTAAAAAATGAAGAAGAAAAAAAGGTTTCTTGAGAAACACTTCCATGACACCTAATTAATCTGGAAGAAATGTTAAAGAAAAGTCTGCAAACAGAAGGAAAAACAATACCAGACAGAAAATTGAATCTACATAAAGAAATGGAAAACACTGGAAATGGAATAAGTGAAAACGGTTTTCTAGTTTTCAATTGCTCTAAAATATAACTGAATATCCAAAGCGAAAATAGTAGCAATGCATTGTAATGGTTTACATTAACTGATTTTCAAATGTTAAACAAGGCTTTATACATGAGATAAATCCCACTTGGTCACGGTGTATTATTCTTTTTATACCTTTTTTACATTCAGTTTGCTAAAATTATATTGAGGATTTTTTCATTTATGTTCATGAGAGATATTGGTATGTAGTTTTTTTACAATGTCTTTGTCTGTTTTTTTTTGTATTATGGTAATGTTGGCCTCATAGAATAAGTTAGGAAGTACCCCTCTGATTCTATCCTCTGAGATTGTAGAGAATTAATATAGTTTCCTTCATAAATGGCTAATTAGAATTCACCACTGAACCCATCTGGGCTCAGTGCTTTCTTTTTAGGAAGGTTATTAATTATCAATTCAATTTCTTTAATAGATATAGGCCTATTAACATCTATTTCTTCTTGTGTGAGTTTTGGCAGATTGTGTCTTCCAAGGAATTGGTTCATTTCATCTAAATTATCAAGTCTAGGCACAGTCATTTGTAGTATTCCTTCATTGTTCTTTTAATGTTCACATGATCTGTAGAGATATTCCTCCTTTTGCTTCTGATATTAGTAATTTGTGTCCTCTTTTTGCCTTAATTAGCCACCCTATAAACTTTATTGATCTTTTCAAAGAACCAGCTTTTGGTTTCATTGATTTTCTCTGTGGATTTTCTGTTTTTTATTTCATTGGTTTATGCTCTAAATCTTGTTTCTTTTCTTCTTCCTTTGGACTTAATTTGCTCTTCCTTTTCTAGATTCCTAAGGTGGGAACTTATATTATTAATTTTAGATCTTTTTATTTTCTAACATATGCATTCAAGGTTATAAATTCCCCTCTAAGCACTGCTTTTGCTGCATCCCACAAATTCTGAAATGTAGTGTCTTCATTTTCATTTAGTTCAAAATATTTTTTTAAATTCCTCTTGAGATTTCTTCTTGGATCCATGAGTTATTTAGAAGTGTATTGTTTATTCTCCATATAGGTGGAGATTTCCAGTTATTTTCCTGTTATTGATTTCTAGCTTAATTTCATTGTGGTCCAAGAGCAAATATTGCATAAATTCTTTTTAATTTGTTAAAGTGTGTTGCATGGCCCACAATGTGATCTATCTTGATAAATGTTCTATATAAACTTGAGAAATGTGTATTCTGCTGTTGTTGGATGAGGTAGCCCATTGATGTCAATTATATTCAGTTGATTGATGATACTGAGTTCCATTATGTCCTTACTGATTTTCTGGCTGCTGACAGAGAGGTATTGAAGTCTTGAACTATGATGGTGAATTCATCTATCAACTACATCTATGATGCAGTTTGACACTTTGTTGTTAGGTGCATATACATTAAGAACTGTTATGTCTTCTTAGAGAATTGACCCCTTTATCATATGCAATGCCTTTCTTTATCCCTGATAACTTTCCTTGCTGTGAAGTCAGCTCTGTCTGAAATCAATATAGCTGTCCTGCTTTCCTTTGATTTGTGTTAGCATAGTATACTTTTCTACCTCCATTTACTTTTTTATTAAATTATTTTTTATTATGAAATACACATTTTTAGAATTAGTTTCAGCTGTACAACACAGTGCAATAGTTATACTTTTTACCCCTCGAAGTGACAACGCCCCTCCCCCAATCCGCC
>NW_017731528.1:717457-737306 GCF_001890085.2 Hipposideros armiger | reverse complement strand
AAAAAAAGGAAAGGAGGGGCTCTCTGCCCACTGTAATCTGCACTGCAGACCACTTGCTCAGCAATAGAGAGATTCTGGGCAACTCAGCACCAGCTGCTGGGGGGAAGGGCTCAGTGAGTCATGCACCGACCTCCCTCTAGACTTGAAGTATGCTTCCCACAATTAGTTGCTGTGTGCTCTGGAACTGTGCTCACCACCAAAAATCCTCACAGGTTGTTGCGGGCTGACTGCTGCTGCAAAAAACCCTTTGTGGCCTGCAGAGGTAGAAGCTAGATACCAGGGGCTCAGGGTGCCCCTTGCAACACAGCTCTAGGTGGGTGGGGCAGGCCCCCAAGGCATCACAGGGTGTGGTCAGTGGCCCCCACCAAGTCAGAGCAGCATGCACTCCTACATCAGCAGCCAACCCACACAAACTCACCTGGAAAGCCCCGGCTGAATCATGCAGGCGCACAGCTCGCAGCCCTACACTCCCAGGAAAACTCCCTGTCTCAGCCTGTCCCAATCAGCTGCTCAAAGATCAGGCCAAACAGCCCGACAGCCAATTGCCACCAAGACAACTCTGCATGCACAGTGCGGAAATCAGGGACCTAAGGCGAATCGCGCACTTCTAGGTCTCAATAAGCAGTCTGTTGTAGTCGGAGCACGCTTGCCTGGCGTTTCCCTGGCTACAGGGCACAAACAGTATGGAGGGTGGGGATCCAAGGCCGCATGCGCGTGCACACATGCACACACACACTCCTGCGCCAATTCCAGCAGACCAATGCAGTTCCAGACCTGAGCCTCTGTGGGAGCGCCCTGAGCCTCTGTGGTGGGAGGGCCCTGAGCCTCTGTGGGAGGGCCCCACCCTGAAAAAATGGCGGCCTCCTGTGCACTACTCGTGTGCAAGCTCCACACCAGGGGAACAATGGTTCCAAAAACCTCCAGCTCCCGCGCCAAAGGCTCTCAGTTCAGTTCTTCCCAGAGGCTCCTGGGCCCCGCTCACAAAGCTACTCCCTGCACCAGGAACCAGGTGAGTGCTCACCAGCGAGCGAGTCGGTTTGCCGGCTCCACTGTTTCTCCAGCTGCCCCCAGCCTCACCAAAACGAGCAAAGAGAGTCCTCATTATTTTCTCCTTCCAGCTATCATAGAGCTCTTCTTCCCGGCAATGTAACTCTGGGGTGGTGAGCGCGGTGTGGGGCCAGAGGGTCTCGCCCCCAACCAGAGAAGCCTCCCCACCGCTGAGGTGTCCCTCACGGGGTTCGCCCTCTCTCGTCTCCGCCCCTCCTACCGGACTTGACATGGCCTCCTCTTTAAGTCCTTCGTTTAGAGGTTCTGTTCATCTAGGGTCCAGGGAACTTCCGAGATTGAATATCTTATAAATTATTTGTAATTTTGGTGTGATCCTGGGAGGTAGTCCGGCACAGCGTCTGTCTATTCCGCCATCTTACCGGAAGTCCCTACCTCCATTTACTTTTAATCTATGTATGTCTTTATATTTAAAGTGGGTTTCTTGTAGACAACAACTAGTTGTGTCTGGGTTTTGGTTTTTTTTAGGATTTTTATTGGGGAATTGGGGAATGGGAACATTGTGTTTTTCCAGGACCCATCAACTCCAAGTCTAGTTGTTGTCCTTCAGTCTTAGTTATGGAGGGCACAAGCTCAGCTCTAAGTCTAGTTGCCACTTTCAGTCTAGTCGCAGGGGTGGGGTAAAGGGGTGCATAGTCCACCATCCCATGCGGCAGTCAAACTGGCAACCTTGTTGCACACTGAGCCATCCGACCGCCCGTTGGCAGTTCATGGCTACTCAGTTCAAGGTGCCATGTTCAATCTTAGTTGCTGGGGGGCGCAGATCACCATCCCATACAGGTGTCAAACCAGCAACCTTGCTGCTAAGAGCATGCGCTCTCACCAGCTCAGTGGCAGCTCAGCTCGGTCGCAGCTCACTGGCCCGGGTAGGAATTGAGCCAGCAACCCTGTTGCTCAGAACTCGCACTCTTAACCAACTGAGCACTCTCTCTTTTAATTAGTGCATTTAGACCACTGACATTTGGAGTGATTATTGATATAACTGGATTAATATCTAGCGTATTAATTACTTTTTTTATTTGTTGCCTTTGTTTTTGTTCCTATTTTTGTCTTCCACCCTTTCTACATTCATGGTTTAATTGACCATTTTATATGATTCCATTTTCTCTCCTTCCTTAGCATATAGGTTATACTTTTTAAACTTTTTTTAGTGGTTACCCTAGAGTTTGCAATATACATTTACAACTAATTGAAGTCCACTTTCAAATAACAGGATACCACTTGATGAGCGTATGAGGACCTTATAATAACAAAATAATCCCAATTCCTTCCTCCCGTCCCTCATATCATTGCAGCCATTCATTTCACTTATATATGAACATACATACCAATATATATCTCATATACATAAGCATATATAATCAAATACATTGTTGTCTATTACATCAATTAAGAGTGAGAAAAACAAATGCCTTTATTTTACCTTCACTTATTCCCTTTCCTTCATGAGCTTTCTTTCTTTATATATATCTGAGTTTATGACCTATATTATTTTCCTTCTTTCTAAAGAACATCTTTTTTTTTTTTTAAGATTTTATTTTTAAGAAAAATTGGGTGAGAACAGCGCTGGGGAATCGGGGAAGGGGAACAGACACGTTGCTGTCCTTTTGTCCTTCAGTATAGTTGTGGAGGACGTTGCTTCACTGGCCCACGTTGGCAGTATCATTGCGGTCGTTCCAGGTGAGGCAGTCGCTCGCCAGCTATTGGATGGCCACTCATGGTGGCTCACAGCAGCTCACGCCGGCTGCCAGCCACTCACAGTAGCTCACAACAGCCCACTGCAGCCCCACTGCAGTCTACGCCATCCAGGTCAAGCTGTTGTTCACCATCTTAGCTGTAGAGGGCGCAGCATCACTGGCCCTCATGTGGGATCCGAACCGGGGCCCTGCTGCTCAGAGCTGGCATCCCAAGCCAACTCTTAACCAACGCACCACTCAGCCGGCCCAAGAACATCTTTTAACTTTTTTTGCAAGGCAGATCTACTGGCAACAAATTCCTTCAATTCTTGTTCATCTGAGAAAGTCTTTATCCTTTACTTTTGAAGGACACCTTTGCAGGGTACAAAATTCCTAGTTGGTGGATTTTTTTTTCTCAATACTTTATATATTTCACTCCACTCTCTTCTTGCTTCCATGGTTTCTGAAAAGTCAGATATGATTCTTAACTTTGTTCTTCTATAAGTAAGGTGTTTTTCTTCCCTCTGGTTTCTTTCAGGATTTTTTCATATGTTTGATTTTCTATAAATGATATGCCAAGGTGTAGGAAATTTTGTTGTCATTTATACTGTTTGGTGTTGTCTGAGATTCCTCAGTCTGTAGTTTGGTGTCTGACATTAACTTGAGGAAATTCTCAATCATTATTGCTTCAAGTATTTCTTCTGTTCTTTTCTCTCTTGTCCTCTGGTATTTGCATTATATGTATGTTACACCTTTTGTAGTTTTCCCACAGTCCTTGATATTTTGTTCTTTTTTTTTCTTTTCAATATTTGTTCCCTTTGCTTTTCAGTTTTCAAAGATTCTATTGATATACCCTCTAGCTCTGAGATTCTTGCCTCAGCTGTGGCCAGTCTACTAAAATATCTGCGAATCATATTTCTGACATAGAGCTTGTATTCAGAATACATAAAGCACTCTCAAAGCTCAACAATAAAAACACAAACAACCTATTGATTTAAAAACAGGCCAAAGATCTAAATAGGTATTTATCAAAAATAGATTTGGATAACAGACAAGCATGTGAAAGATCCTCGAAACCATCAGTGATTAGGCTAATGCAAATTAAAACCACAATGAAACATCACATTTCGATTAGAATGGAAAATAAAAATGATGACACCAAGTGCCGAGAAGGAGGCAGAAAAACCGAAACTCCATTCATTGCTGGTGGGAATACAAAATGGCACAGTCACTTTAGAAAAGTTTTGCAGTTTTCTTACAAAGTTAAACATACAAGTGCAACTTTACTCCTTAGTTAATAGAAATAAAAATAGATGTGTATACAAAAACCTATATGTGAATGTTTGCAGCATCTTTATTAAAACTCACCCCAATACAGAAACAATCCAGCTGTTTTCCACTGATGAGTGAATAAACAAAACTATATGTGTGACAATGGATTGCTCCTCATCAATGAAAAGAAACAAGCTGCTGACTCACACAACAATATGAATAAAACAAACACATTTTGGTCAAGGAAATATGCCGGTCAACATATTATATTATGCAACTTTAAAAAAAATCAACCAGGATGTGGACGGGGAGCCCAAAATGAACTTCAGGCTGTAACAAATGAATTACATAATTGCACTGAGACAAGTGGGTAAGAAAGGAGCTGGAAAATGTATACGAATACTCATTTTATCCTCGTCAGCACTGGATGCTATCTTTTTCATCTTTGCCAATCTCAAAGGTGAAATAGACAGCTGTTCTTTCTTTTATAAGAATTCAGTAAGTAAATAACCTATTGAAGAGTAACACACATACAGAAAAATTTGCAGATAATAAGTATACAGCTAAATGAGTTTTCACAAAATGAACACACTGTGTAACCAGCATACAAATCCTTTCGTGCAGCCCCAAAGCACCCTCTGCCTCACTGCAGGCATGCCTCCCCAAAGGTAGTTATGGCCTTGATTTCCATAGCCAGCTGTTGTTTTATTTTTCATTTCCTTGCATTCTAATCATCTTTTATATTTTTATTAACTATTTGGTTTGCCTCTTTGTGAATTGCCTGTCCCAGCCTTTGCCCATTTTTCCAGGCATTCTTTGTCTTTTTCTTATTGAGTTCTACTTCTTTTAATATGATTTGGACATTGCAAATATTTTTTTCCTGGTCTGCTGCTTATCTTTTAATTTTGTTTGCTGTATCTTGTCCTAGAGAGTTTTAATTTTTACAAATCTGGCATTTGTTATTCTGAGTCCACAGGTTTCATATCTCACTTTGTAAGGCCCTCCTAGCTCAATGTTGTAGGACCTGTACTATGTTCTAGAACATTTTGGCATTTTTAGAATAGTTACTTAATCCACCTTGTATTTATTTTTTGTTTGTTTATATAAATAGTACAATATATAGTAAATTTTTATCATCTTTATTAAAAATATGGTGGTTCCAGATACTAATCTTCCTTTAGACAACAGGTTTCAACACGAGGGAAAATGCTGAGATCACAAACATCAAGCTTACGGGGGTCTTGACATCAAACAGCTCATAACCAAGTAGAGAAACATCCAAATAAACAAACCATCACAATGCAGCATGATTTGTCCCTTAACAATATCATGTAAATGGCTCAGCAGTGGAATACAACCTGACAGATTCTACTGGGAGCAGGGGAGGAGAGGAAGAGAAAGGAGTCACTTGAGAAGGCCTCACAGAAAGCCTTGAAATCAGAGCAGGACTTTCCCCAAAGCACAGGTGTGTTCATGGACCTTCAAAGAGCTCAGTTTGGTGGGGGAGAGTGTGGAAGGGATAAGACAAGATGTAAGCAGGGAACACATCACAGAGGGACCATGCCAAGGGGCTCAGACATATCCTGTCAACAATAAGAAATGAATGAAGGGTTTGAAACAGGAGAGTGCTGATCAGAATGGCCATTTATAAATACTCTAAATCAATGGCAAGAGAGAAAAAGAAAAGATGAATTCCATGATTATTCCAAGAAGTACAATCATTTGTTGGATGTGGGGGGTCTGGGAGTAGGCGGTCAGGAAGAGGATCGCTCCAGGCCTCTGGCTTGGATGAACTGGTGCCAGTGGCAATCTCTAGAGAATCATGACACAGATGACTCTCTTTTGAGTAGGTAGATATTACAGCACCCTTTCAGCACTCATACAGTGAAAGCAATGACCAAATCTGTTGCGTGAAAACAGAGCAACAAAATAAACTAGGGTTGAGCACTGCCCAAAAGAGGTTTCTGGAATCCAGCCAGGCCTCTTAGAAAGAGAATGCTATTTTCATTGACTTGCCAATGTGAATATTTTGTTGGCAGCCTCCATTGCCTGGGATCCATTACATACCAACATAAGCCATTTTGCAGCCTACATTTATAATAATAACTAAGCAATCATTTCACTCTGGGCCATATTTGCAAGGAGAGATCACGAACTTCACCCACCTAGCCTTGTGCAGGCCTGTAAGTCAGGGCTCTCATGTGAGGGAGCCAAGTTTGGCAGTTCTCTTAATTCTAGTCAACTATGGGGGAGGAGCCTACTGAGTTTCTTCCTTCCTAAAGCAATATGCAAATGATGTCATTTTTCTAATCCTTGCAGAAAATGTGCATTCACACAGCCTTCATATTCAGAAATACAGCCAAAGTTGGCTAAATTGACCTTTAATATAAAAAAGCATAAGTACTTATCACAAGAAAAAAATTTTGTCACTATGTGTGGTGGATGTTAACTAGATTTATTGTAGTGAGCATTTCACAATATATACAAATATTGAATCATTATGTTGTATACCTGAAACTAATATAATGTTTATAATGTTGTATATCAATTATATCTCAATTTTAAAAAACTGTCTTAAGATGTACAAACTTGGTAGTTATAAAAACAATAATGGGGATGTAAAGTAGAGCATAAGGAATATAGTGAATAATACTGTAATAATTATGTGTGGTGCCAGGATGCTACTAGATTTATCAGGGTGATCACTTCATAAGTTACATAAATGTCTAATCACTATGTTGTACACCTGAAACTAATATAAGATGGAATATCAACTGTAATTGAAAATTATCTTTTAATTAAAAAAAATAAAATAGATACCCCCTCACATACAAAACTGTCATTCACTCCTTCACTGTAACCAAGGCTCTGAGAAACAGAAACACATGACTACATGTTAGGAGAGTCAATTCCTGTTTTTCTTTCCTGTTTGTCTTCTCCTAAAATAGAAAAAGAAACACCTAAAAGAAAAAAAAAAACCCATAGGTAAAACTGTTGGCATAAGAAACTCTAAAAGTCATTATCATACTAACATGTACAGAGCATTTCAAACAATACCTGATATGTGCTAAGCACTTTATATACCTTTTCACTTAAATCTCAGAATAATCATATATTTATATTACCCATGTTTTGTAAATGAGAAATCTGTTCCACACAGAGGTGAAATAACTTGCCAAAGCTCATATAACTAGCAAGAAACAGGAGTGGGACCTGAACCCAATGTCTGTCCATCTCCAAAGCCCAAGTCTTGACTAGTCCACTCTCAGCTCCCCATTAAGGAAGCAAGCCCAATGATGACCTGTGCGCCTCGAATCTACTAGAGGACCTCATGTGTGAGGCCTTTTAAATAAACAAGTATTTTTTATTACTACAAAAATAATGTGTTCATTGTTGAAAATTTAGAAAACATGACAAAGGAAAAAGACAAACCTCATTCAAACGCCACCTCCAAAAGATAATCATTACTGACACTTGCGTTTTCCCTGAAAAATCACATCACTGTACAAACTGGTTTGCAATCTGCTACTTGGAAAGCTCACTCCAGGTGAAGTAGTTAAGATACATTGTGCTCAATTTTCGCAAGAAGAAAATATAAGAAGGCTCCTCCTGCTTATATGTAATTCTGAGAAGGTGACTATTACAAAGATCTCAATGACATGCCTTATGAGCTCTTTCCCTCATCCTCCAGCAGCTGAAGAAACTGTATCATCCTTTCTAAACTATGTGTTAAATTTATTTCAAATCTCACTTACTTCCCAAGTGAGGTGGAGGCTCCTCAAAGTCAAAAGCAACCCAAGGTACTTGCCAAACTGAGCGTTTCCTTGAACAAGGACAGGTGACAACCTGAGTGGACATGCTCCCTCTCCATTTCCCACAGCAGTTGGCTCAGAGAGGAGAGTTTCCAGGGTTACTTCACCACACTCTGTTCCTAATCTGAGAGTGATGTCCCAGAGATGGAAACCTGGCTTTCCACTGAAAGCTTCGCCGATACCCAATAGCTGTACCCTGTCCAGTTGAGAGGGGGGGAGAAGCACCCCCCAAATCTCTGAGCGCACTTCTCATCCTGCAAGGACTCTGCACACGTATACTGTCCAAAACAAGCTCTACATGCCCAAGTGTGCAGACCTCCTCACTCTGAAAGGAGCCAGCAAGGGAGACACACAGCTGGCGGGCTCGGGTTTCATACTGTCAGCAACAGGAAATGACAAAGAGAATGTAACTGCGAATTAGAACATTTGTTTTGGTATTGTGTGTAACCTGAGGCCAAGAATTTTAAAATCTACCCAAAATACAAAAATCTATTAAAAAAAACACAAAAGAAAATAAAGCTACCAAAATCAGTACTATAACCACTGGGGAGAGGGGTTAGTGGAAAAGAAAGGAAGATCAACCTCTACAAAAGCACTCATCAATCAGAAAAGGACTAATAACCCAATAGAAAAATGGGCAGAGAATGGGAACAGGCCATTAGCGACTTTTAACATGTTTAACAACATGTTAAAAGTTGCTAACTTTTACTGTTAACTATGGAAATGCAAATGAAAACCATGACCTATCATTTCAAACTCAACCAATTGGCAAAAACTAAACAGTGTGATGATACCAAGTGGTGAAGAAGATATGGAGAAATGAAAACAATACAGTTGGAAAATGTGTATAATGATATAGCCATTTTGGACATTAGGACAATATGACATATGATATATGACAATATCTAGTAGAGCTGAAACACACAAATTCTACAAGCCAGAAATGCTACCTCTGAGTATATGTACAAAGAACTCTCTCACACACCCACAAGGAGGCTCCACAAAGCTCTATGCAGTACCATCACATCTATTAGAATACAAGCAAGAAGCTAAAACAATCTATGTGTCCATCAAATGGAGATGGTAACAAATTGGCATATTCATATTAACTGAAATTAAAATGAATAAAATTCAAATGAATGAAAAGGAGTTAATGTGTCAATAAGAATTGATCTCAAAAAACATAAAACCGAGTAAAAAAAGTAAGTTGTAAAAATACTCTGTATATATGACTGTATGCATTATACAAATTACATGTAACATTTAAATATACCTTTAAAGTACACAGCGCTTGTTTCTTGTCAGAAATGTGTCCTAACAGTACAAAAGATTGGACACAAAGGATACGCATCAAATTCATGGTCATGGCTGCCTTTAAGGAAGCAGGAGGACAAATGGTATCAGGGAGGGGTTCACAGGGAGCTTCAATTATATTCAAAGTTTTGTTTCAAAGAAGTAAGGGAAAGATTAGTGAACAAACAACAAGGTGGGGCACTTGTTAGTTCAAGGAGGTGGGAAAATGGAAGTCACATCATTCTCCATATTTTTCCATCTAAAAACTTTTTTCATAATTGATGAAAGATATGAGAGCAGGGTAGAGTGTTTGTCAGCAAGCACCAATATACCTTGAAGAACACATAATTCCCCAATCACATCAGTATTTCAGAGCAGAGAAAGAAAAATAGAAAACTTCAAACGAAAGCAACCTGACTGGGACAAATCCTGTTAAGGATGTCACAAGAAACGCCTGTTCATGGTATGAAAACAGACAACGCTCATTTCTCAACCTGTTTTTGGAGAACTACTGCCAATAGTGTAGAGTAGGATTTTTCCATAATTTTTTCTGTGCTGAAATGTAACACAGACATGTTGCATATGCGTGTGCATGCAGTTAATCCTTCCTTAAAATCAGGAACAGGCCAGGTGGACAGACATAAAGACGGTGGGGGAGATGGAGGTGGATGTCTGTACCTGTCACTGGACTTACAGTGACAGCTTCATATGTCAGTACAGAGGGGGCTCCCTCCTCCTTCAAACCTGCATAATGTGCTATTATGTGAGCACCCCGTGGTTTTCTCCTCTCCCTTTGAAAGACATTGTAGGTTGTTTTCAGTTTTCTATTATTAGAAACAATGCTGTGATAAACAGCCTTGAAGGCATACTTTTGTGCAGATGGAGACTATTTTTATAGGGCAGGATCCTAGGGGTGAGATGATAGCATGTGCCAATTTAAAACAAACGGGGCACTGTGGGTTGAACTGTGCCCCCAAAAAAGATATGCTGACATCCTTAGCCCTGGTTCCTGTGAATATAACTTTCCTTGGAAATAGGGCCTTTGAAGATGGAACGATGCTAAGATGAGGTCCTACTGGATTAGCGTGGACCCTAAATCCAATGACTGGTGTCCTTATAACAAAAAGGAAAGGGAGATTTGGACAGACTCAAAGGAGACATACAGGGAAGTGGGCCATGTGGTGATGGAGACAGACACCAGGGTGAAGCAGCCGCTGCGGAAGCTGGAAGTGATAAGGAAAGGTGTCCCAGCCCACAGAGGTGCACGGGCCTGCCAGCACCTTGATGGCAGACTTCTAGCATCCAGAGCTGGGGGAGAATAAGTCTGGTGTTCTAAGTCACCAGCTTCGTGGTAATGTTATGCAGCCTTAGGACATCACCGCAACCCCCCACCAAATCCACTCAGAGTGGACAAGCATGTACTCATCAGTCTTTATCAGTCTTTGATTTTTCCAGTTTGATGGGGAAAAGAGACTTGGATTTTCACTTTTTTTTTTTATCTTTGTATATATTTTTGTGTGTGAATTGGCAATTCATAATATTTGCCTATTTTAACACAGGGTTTCTGGTATCTTTTTTGATTCCTTTGTGTATTAGTTCTTTGTGTATCAGCCTTTCAAAAAAAAAAAAAACATTTTTTTACTGCCACAGACGTTCTCCCAATCAGCCAGGTGCGGTCTGATTTTGTTCATTGGCCTCACAGAAGTGTTTTAATCTAATGTCGATTTGTCACTTTGGCTTTAGATTCCACTTCAGGCTTAGGAAAGCCTTTACGACTGCCAAGAACATAAAAATACTCCCTCGGGACAAAAACGTTCCCCACACAGCTGCCTTCACCACAGCCCTGAAAGAAAACCCCCTCACCATTTTCAAAGCAGGTTTGGTCATGCTTCCTGGCCAGGAAGTCCCTAGATAGGAATCCCCTAATCAATTTCCCTCAGTTGATTCTTACTGTTAGAAAAGACACACCAACAGCACACAGTTCATGCAGAGGAGCACGGAATTTTTTTAGCCATCCTTTAAAAAGCACATTTTAAGGCTGGGCAACATCTGCAGCTTACGGGAGACCAGACTTTTAAACATCCCAACTGTTCACGATCCAGAAGTAACCTACAGGCCAGATAAACATAGTTTCACAGCAGGAAACAGCTTAGGACTAAACAAAAAACTAAGCTGGGCGTCACAGAAACCCACAACTACTCCCCACACCCCACTGACCACTGTGAGGTTCTGGACAAGTCACCTGACCTCCCTGTTGCTCTGAACATTGCAGAAACAAGCCTGGAGTTATTTAGCAATGAACCAAAACACAGCAATGTCAAAGGTTTTCTAGGGGTGGGCACAGATAAAAGTCCCCAGGACACTGTCAGGAGTAATGTAAAGTTGGGCTTTATCTGCTCCCTTACGGAAGGAAAAAGTCCTGGATCAGAGAGAAGACATCAATAATTAACCCCTGGAACAAGACTAAGAGGGACAGAGGCAGGCCAAGGTCACAGGTGGCTTTGCAGTTTCCAGGGGGGCGGGCTCATCTTCTCAGCAAAGGCCTGTCATTCACCTACAGAGAGTTTACTAGAATGCTGACAACAACGAAATGACATGCTTACCTACAGACACAGCCTAGTGGACCTCCAGATGCCCCAATCTGCAAAACGGGGAATGAGGGTTCTTTTTTTTTTTTAAGATTTTATTGGGGAATTGGGGAGGGGAACATTGTGTTTCTCCAGGACCCCTTAACTCCAAGTCAAGCTGTTGTTCTTCAGTCTTAGTTGTGGAGGACACAAGCTCAGCTCCAAGTCCAGTCGCCGCTTTCAATCTAGTTGTGGAGGTGGCAGGGAGGGGAGGGGAGGGAGTTGCGGGGGGAAGCAGCCCACCATCCCATGTGGGAGTCGAACCAGCAACCTTGTTGTTAAGAACACGCACTCTAACCAACTGAGCCATCTGGCCACCTGTCGTCGGCAGCTCCTGGCTGCTCAGCTCAAGGTGCCGTGTTCAATCTTAGTTGCGGAGGGCACAGCCCACCATCCCATGTGGGAGTCGAACCAGGAACCTTGTTGTTAGGAGCACACACTCTCACCAGCTGAGCCATCCAACCACCTGTTGGCAGCTCAGCTCAGACGCAGCTCACTGGACCATGTGGAAATCGAACCAGCAATCCTGTTGCTCAGAGCTCATGCTCTAACCAACTGAGCCACCCAGCTGGCCCCAGAGATGAGGATTCTTAAACAAGACTTAGAAAGTATAAGAAATTAAGGGAAAAAATGGTAAATTTGACCACATTGAAATTGAGAGAAAAACACAACAACAACTCATGTGCATAAAAAGACACCTTAAACAAAGCAAGGCAGACTGCAAATTGTGATTAAATCTTAAAACACAGAATTTTGTACCTAAAGTTTTAAAATAACTGCTACAAATCCATAAAGAAAAGTTAAAAAGATTTTGTTTAAATGGGCAAAGCAATAGGCACTTCACACTAAAGAAAAAAAAATAAGGAAGAGGAGGGGTGGGGGGAGAAGAACAAGCTCAAATATCCAATCTCTCACGTAATTAGTGAAATGGAAATTGAAACATTGCACACAAATCAGACTGGCAAAAAGCTACTAAATATCTTGCAGATATTTCTGATGAGAAAATAAATTAGTATGCGGTCACGCACTGCATAACGTTTTGGTCAACGACAGACCGCATGCATCACTATGGTCCCAGAAGACTCCAATGGAGCTGAAACATTCTTATCACCTCGTGACATCGTAGCACAATGCAAACCTACCACACTGACCGTCCTAGGAAAGTACTGTGTGCCATACTTTACTGCACCTTTCCTATGCTTAGCTATGTTTAGATGCAAAATACTTACCGCTGTGTTACAACTGCCTGCAGAACTCAGTACAGCAACGTGCTGTGCAGGCTTGTAGCCTGGGAGCAGTGGGCTAGACCATCTAAGTGTGCGTAAGTGCCTCTGTGATATTTGCAAGATGATGAACTCGCCTAAGGACGCGATTCTCAGAACGTGTTCTGTCCTGAAGCAATGTATTACTGTACTGTGGCAAACTGTGTGCGTGCGCGCACAGACACACATATAACATTGACATTGTACCTGCTATACAAAACAGAAGGTCAATGCTTAATTATGTATAAAAAGGAGTTAAAAGATGCCTAGAATTTTCCAGTTTCATAATCAGTGAATACTCTTCTGTGATTCACATATCCCCTCCAAACACAGCTATGTTGCAGGTGCGCCTTCAACAATCTCCTGTATAAACTAGAGACCACTGGTAAGAGTCACTGCACTGGCCATCAACCAAACAAATAAGAAGCTGACTCATAAGGCTTCTTTTTAGAGACACTAATACTCCCTGTACCTTCTTTTCCAGTCTGTAGCACTGAGCCACAGAACTCTACCCCAGGCTTCCAGAAACATGAATGTGAAGTAAGAAAATGAGACAGTGCTGGTTTAAGCTTCACTTTTGTGGATGTCATCTCTATTGTAACTCCACTCACATCAGAGCTTTCTCAAAAGTGTTCAATGTCTGCCAGCGACACGGCACTAACTTACTTCCTGAACCTGTTTCAGCCCATATGCCTCAAATAAGTTGTGGGAGTCTTAAAATGTATATGCCACTTCCTTCAGGAGGTGGACCGTACATGAAGGTGTCAAGGGTAAATAAGCAAGTTCAAATTCAGGTGCTTTCTTTTCAATTCCTTTATTGCTGTAATTCAAATGCAGGCCCAGCAGCCTCCTGTAAATACGAACTTACTGTAATCCTCCCTATATGAATCTGCAGACAAAAGAAGCAATGTTCCACACATCTAAACCTCCACTAAGATTGTAAAGCAACCTGGAAGCCTTTCAGAAGTTCAAGTCTGGGTCAGAAAGTAATTTATCATACTTACCAGTCAGGATGCTTTCAGCTACCAGATATCAAAAACTGAATTCAAAATGCCCTAAACGATAAAGAAACAGACTGTCTCATATCACAGAAAGCCCAAAGGTCGAGAGGGACTCAGGGTTCAATTAACACATGGTTGAGATATTTCTTTCTCTGGAAATCTCTTAGCTATATGCTCCCTGTATCTGCTTCATCCTCAAGCTGGTGGCAGGATGGCTGTGGTATTCCTTCTCCTCACAGCCAAGCATGGCAATGTTTAATTTCTTCCTGTGGCTTTCTTAGAAGAAAGGGCTCAAAGTCCCAGGGAACTCTCAAGGTCTCAGCTGAGCCACTCCCTCCGTTCTGCACCAACGTCTGGGCTGCAGGAGCACTGTGCTGTCGTCAGTGGGCCTGATGCTGAGCTCACTTGCTGGCGAGGCGGTAGGACCCCCTGGTTGACTCCTACAGCTGATACACACCTTTATGTCAAATGCTGTATGGTAAAAGGCAGAGTGGGTTTTGTGGGGACAGTCACACTATGCATTACACATCATAGGAGCTGAAGAGTGACAGTCTGTGACACCTAATGGTCCTCAAGAAGGCCACGCACCTGGAGTTTGGGTATACAGCTGAATCTAACTTCCCAAAATAATAGGGTTTGTCTTCAGGCAAACAGCCCGACAACATTCAGCATTCCTGCTCAGCAGCCCACGTGTGCAATGTCACAGTAGCCACAGGTGGGAAAACAAACAGCTTCAGGAGACACCAGTCCCCTGAAAAACTCCGATGGCCCAGCACACAGCAGGTGGCAAGTACAGCTCAGCCTGGAGTGGCATTCTGTTCCCAGGGGGTAAGGGTGTGCTGCTGGGAGCTGTGACTGAGCCATGGCTGGGGCAGCCAGGACCAGACTGGCTGGGGCGGGGCACTGGCCTCCAGCTTGCTCAGCATGTGGACAGTGACATGTCCAATCTCTGGGGAGTTCCTATTTCTCCAGAGAATGACACCAGAAACCCATAACAATAGACAAAAAGAGAATGGAAGAAGAGCCTTTGAATGGCTACACTGAACCCCAAATTCAGATCTCAAGGCAACAATGAAACCATCACACATACACCCTTCTGAAAGTCTACAAGCTCTAAAACAGTTTTATTTTTCAGTAAGAGTACATATCTTCCAGCCCAGGGGTTGGCAAACTTTTGAGATGGAAGAGCCGCCAGGGGTCAGCAAACTGCGGCTCACGAGCCACATGCAGCTCTTTGGGTACGTACATGTGGCCCTGAAGTAAAATTGAAAATGAAAATAAAACGATCATGGTTTCATTTATAACATTACTTTAAATTTTCCTTATTGGTAAAAATGTATTTATGGCTCTCAAATCATTTTTACATTTTTGTGAGGGACAGGATTGGCTCTTCCAGGGGTCGGCAAACTTTTCAGATGGAACGTACCCAAAGAGCAGCATGTGGCTCGTGAGCCACCGTTTGCCGACCCCTGTTCCGGCCCAACAGTCTCGCTTTAGGAAAAACATCCTAAGCAAAATTACCCTCCACACAGAAGCTGTCTCAGGCATTGACAGGTATCCTCACGGTGAAACAATCTCAAACCAACTATATATAGCAGTATGTTAGTGTAAACACACATGAAACGCGTGAGAAACAATCTGTTCACTTTAGTGACAACCAGTTACCA
The DNA here is from genome assembly GCF_001890085.2 of Hipposideros armiger. Lineage (NCBI taxonomy): Eukaryota > Metazoa > Chordata > Mammalia > Chiroptera > Hipposideridae > Hipposideros > Hipposideros armiger. The sequence goes on along the minus strand of NW_017731528.1, from coordinate 721,631 downwards.
AATCAAACAAAACACAGGAGAAAGACAAGGAAATCCCAAACTGACAGTAATGCTTACATTAGGGAGCTACGGTTTCAAGTGTGCCTTCCCACCCCCTGAAATGATGATCATGGGTACCACTTCCTAGTGCCCCGCACTCTTCTAAGCACCTACCTGCCTCAGCCATCTCCTCCTCACCAGAGCCTTAGTGGGTAGTTTCTATCATTACCTCCCTTTTATAGATGAGAATACTTCTGTTTCCTAAACTTCCTACAAAATTGTTGGCCACCAGTAGGGGCAAGGGGGTGGCTAGTTAGGGTCAAAGATTCTCCGACCACCGCCTTCACCTCTGTAAAGGGAATTCTGACTGGTGGGGACAGCATGGGCATCCTTCCCGGCAGGGCGCTGGGCCACGTGAGCAACCCTCTCAAGAAGGGAGTGGTTCATGCCTGGGAACTCCATGTGATGCTCCCAGTTCCCAAATAGTCAGTGCCACACATGGATCTTGGGTTGCTGAGGGGAGGAGGCATCCTAGGACATCCTAGGACTTGGGTGGGGCTGGGCGGAGGGCAAGGAGGGAAGCCAGCTGTGCTCTCAGCACCTGGGAGGTGGCTGCCTTCTATGGACTCACTTCTGCGCCTCTTGCATCAGAACATTAGGATTTGGCAGGGGGCGGGGGCGCAAGATCTAGGCCTAGAGGGGCGGGGTGGGGTGGGGGACCAAACTCAAGGCCTTCACAGCTCAGACAGGTAACAAAGGAGGTAGACAAAGTGGTGTAAAATTCAGTCTTCAGTCTAACTTTTGTTTTCCCACTTTTTTTTTTAAAAGATTTTTATTGGGGAATTGGGGGGATTGGAACAGTGCTGGGGAATTGGGGGAAGGGGAACAGACAAGTTGCTGTCACCTTGCTCTTCAGTCTAGTCATGGAGGACGTTGCTTCACTGGCCCAAGTTGGCACCATCATTGTGCTCTTCCTGGGCTAGGCACATCAGTCGCCAGCTTCTGGACGGCCGCTCACTGTGGCTGCTGGCCACTCACACTGGCTGCTGGCTACATACGGTAGCCCATGGCAACCGACTGCCACAGGGGCTGCAGCCTACGCCGTCGCCGGCGTCTCTCAGCAGCCCAGCTCCAGGTTGAGCTGTTGTTCAGCATCTTAGCTGTAGAGGGCAGTGTCACTGGCCCTCAGATGTGGGATCCGAACCAGGGCCCTCTGGCATCCCAAGCCAGTTCTTAACCATCGCGCCACTCGGCCGGCTCTGTTTTCCCACTTTTGATTGAAATTCACATAGAAGAAATATTGCACTTTCCTCTCCATTCTAAGAGAAACAGTACAAGAACCATGATATCTGGCCACTTGACCTGAGCATTAAGGAAACATAAGAGAGAGATAGGAACCCAGGCAGAGTCACACAGTTGCCTGACCAGCTCACTGTGGCCAAATAATCTGATTCTAACGAGCTGTTAGAAATCTATGTGGTGTGATAAAAAAAAAAATACAATGATTGTTTAAATTAAAAAAAATTATTACAGTAAAACACATACTGCCATTAATTCCCCTCAAAATGTTCCCCCTCGCTTTGAACACACTTATCCCATCATTCTTGCCACTTTCTGAAGCAGTTCTGGAAGTCCTCTTTCATGAGTGTCTTTAGTTTCACTGTCATGGTTGCCTCGATGTCCTTAATGGATTCAAAACATTTACCTTTCATCGTCATTTTGACTTTGGGAAAGAGTCAGAAGTCACACGGTGCCAGACCCGGTGAATAAGGTGGGTAAGGACACACCGTAATGTTTTTATTTGACAGAAATTGCCATACCAGAAGTGATGTGTGACGTGGAGCCTTTTTGTTGTGATCATAAAATACAGTGAATGCTGCTGCTGAGTGCCACGCAACAGAAAGGCAGGGATATTCAATACAGGAAGCGATGAGTCAAACCTTAGTAACAGTGTGTGACAAGTTTCACTTGTTCAGTGCAGTCAGTCGGGTGTGAGCTACGGTTGAGAGAAGGTGTGTTTTAAAGTGTGCCTTAAATCATCCCCCATCACGGCAATGCTCCGTGTCACACATCGCTTCTGGTATACAGCAATTTCTGTCAAATAAAAACATTACAGAGTGTCTTCATCTACCTTATTCATCAGATCTGGCACCATGCAACTTCTGGCTCTTCCCCAAAGTAAAAATGAGCATGAAAGGTAAACATTTTGAATCCATTCAGGATATCGAGGCAGCCATCACAGTACAACTAGACATTTGCAAAAGAGGACTTCCTAAACTGCTTCAGAAAGTGGCAAGAAAGATGAGATAAGTGTGTTTGAAGAGAGGGGAAGTATTTTGAGGGGGATTAACAGCAATGTGTCTTTTACTGTAATAATTTTTTTTTATTTAAACATTTACTGTATTGTTTGGTCACACCTCATACATTTTATGTGAACATTTCCTGACTTTTAAACATCAGTGAGTCACTGAAACAAACAAAAATATTATTTTCAAAACTGTATGTAGCCAGAGTCATCCATTGGGTACCAGCCTGAGGCCTCTGAACCGGCCTTAAGCTAGAAGAACCTAGAGAGGCCTTGTCACCTCACAGCACCCGGCCTGGGAACGTGGGAGGGGGGACCACACAGCACGGGGACCAAGCCCAAACCTGAGGTCTGTACTCTAGCCCATAAAGCCTTCCCAGCCATCACACATAATATGTTCTCTATAACAGAAATAGGAGCATAATGTAGAACAAAACCCACAATTAAAGTGGGGGCGAGGAAGCACATTATAAAATCATATGCACAATTCTATAAGGATCAAAGACAATAGGAAAGACAAAGGCAGATAATAGGACTCCAGATAACTCATCATTCATTTCTTAATTTTACCACTGTTTATATAATAAAACAGTGACTCACCTATTCTACCATGTCAGGAAAGTACCAAAAACATATTGAGCTAATTGGATACAAATAACAGGGTAATTTAGTTGTGGATTACCCATGATGCTATTAATAAAATACATCAGTTTCCACTTCTTGATCTCTAAGGAAGGAGATTCCCTACTGACTTACAGTTAGGGAGACAGCAGACATTTAATAAAATATTTGGGTACAAGTGAGGAAGAGAGATGTGCAGACTGGAGTTCTACAGAGAACAGCAGTTAGACCTCAACTACAGCTACTGAAATTGCTCCATTTAAGTGCACACAACAGTGTGAATTTTAAAGTAGAGACAATATATTTTTCATATTTTCTTACACTTTCAGCCATAATGGTGGACTTTAAAGTTCTCTGGAGCATGCCTCAATGCCTCAAGTTCCACACTGGTTCTGGCAACAAGTGACCTCAGAGTGCCCACCTGCTCTGCCCCCTCCAAAGGTTGCCCAGGAAATGGGATGTAATCTTCCCTCTAATTTCTGAGCTAGGAAGAAAGGGCCATATTTCCCAAGCAATGAATTAATAAACTAAAAACACATGAAAAGTTTTGTGTCGCAATCAAAAACCCAAAGCTAGCCCAGTCCACATTTGATGACATACAAAATTCCTGCATGGAATGCCATTCGTGTAAGTGACTGTCATTAGTAATATTTTCCCACAGGCAAACCAACTATTTCAGGGCCAGCTAGAGCAAAGGATGAGAGGAAAACGTGGGAAGACATAAGTGCTCCTGCTGAGGCCATGGGGAACTGCTGCTCCGTGGTGCCCACAGGGACACTGAAATTCCCCCCTCAAGTCCCTCACAGCAATACCCCAGCCCCAAAAGATTTTCTGGAGAAATCTTTTCCTGCCTTTCTCCCTCATCCAGCATGTTCCTTTATTCTCAGTAAGGGAAGGGGCGGCTTGGCAACCTTGATCCTATCAACTTGAGGTTTTCGCATTCAGCTCTCAAAGGATCAAGAATAAGACCACCTTGCCTCGGGGTCAAGCCAGCTCAGAACCCCTGGCCTGTCTTCTCCAGCTCTAACAGCCTGGACCCCTGTGCAATCAGCCAGCTACTCGGCCTCATCCTTCACCCCGGAACGCCATCCCTTCTCCCAGGCCACAGTGAAGGAGCAGGGGGCGCCTCCTTCCAATGAAAAGTACAACATTCTGGGCCGGCCGAGTGGCGCGATGGTTAAGAACTTGCTTGGGACGCCAGAGGGCCCCGGTTCGGATCCCACATATGAGGGCCAGTGACACTGCCCTCTACAGCTAAGATGCTGAACA
>NW_017731528.1:707919-713617 GCF_001890085.2 Hipposideros armiger | reverse complement strand
TGTGTGTGTGTGTGTGTGTGTGTGTGTGTGTGTGTGTGTGTGTGTATGGAGATGAAGGGATGGAGGGATGGAGAGAGAGGGAGAGAGGGAGAAATGGAAAGAGGGAGAGAAGGAGAGAGGGAGAGGGAGGGGTTTCTCTGTCTATATTATATATAATCAATATGATGCCAATTATCCATTTTTTATTATAATATCACCCCATCTTTCCAAAGAGCTGAGCAGTGTCCTTTTAAACAGAGATTTCAGCTTCTCTTTTTTTTAAGTTTAGGGGAAGGTAGGGTTAGTCATTCAGCTTTATGGTAATTTTAGAAACCAAATTAAGAATGCCAGTGTTGGGACAATGACATGTTTGTTGTTACAAATTTGAATAATGAAGTATCTGTGTTCATTTATCAATTTAATAAGCATTTTAAAGATCTATAGACCCAATACTAGCAAGCTTAGAATCAAACTGTCTTCATAGGTTGCTCTTAAAAGGGTAAGGAAGATTTATATTGTTACTTCAGCAATATGTCACCAAGAGCCAGAACGCAGCTGATACCTAGTAATTCAATTTTAATGAACCTGCCATCAAAAAGGTAACTCAAAATATGTAAGAATGATATACAGGTATGGTCAACCAAGTTTCATTTATGACAGCAAAGTGAGGGAGTAGCAGTATGATCACTATTTGTTAAATGAGTCTTGATTTAGATGGAATTCTACCAGCTCAGGGCTTGTGCATAGAAAGACCATGAGGGTGCGTGTGGACAAACGAATTCATCTAGAGCTGCAGAACAGGGTGCACGCTGATATTTACATTTAGATCTTTTGTTATAAAACTCATAGAGTGACAGCATCAAGATGATGAAATAGGCAACCCCAGACCTCGTTCCCCCACAGAGGCAAAAACTTAACAACAATATACAGTCCCAAAAGGCTTTATGACAACTCCAGAAACCAGCAAGGAAGCCGCAGTCTCCTGGGTGAGCACCCCAGATGAGCATAAAGCCAAGAGCTAGTATAATGAAATTGTAAGAAAAGCCATTGCATTTCATCTCGATAGTCCTTCCCCTGAGCCAGTATAGCTCGACGCAATCAGGAGAAAATGCCCAACTCACAGCTTCTGCCTTGGGAGAGAAAGCGAAAAGTGGAATGTATATCCAACATTTCAGTTTTGTGAGGGGGCTGCCGAAGGGACTGGTTTTTGTCTCACCTGACTCAGAGCACTGATAGGGAACTGGCATATTTGGATGCTTGGGGCCACTAAGAATAATGGGAGCCTAGCAGCTTACTGCGGTGCCAGAGAATCTGCAGTACTGCAGACAGACACCAGAGGGAGCAAGAGATGACAAATTCCTGAAAAGGAAATGGGGAAATCTCTCTAATTGTGAAATTACATGCACAATCCCAGAGAAGACACATCCCCAGAAAGGGATTAAAAGGCTCCCAGAATCTCTAGCCGGGCTGATTAGTGAGAATCTTGCCCTCTATGAAACCAGTCCATAAGGACTGGGAGAGAAGGTTGGTTTTCTTAATGCCCAAATCACAGTAAAAAATAACAAGGCACATAAAGAAACAGGGAAACACGACCCAATTAAAGGAACAAAATATTTCCAGAAACTGGCTCTAAAAAAATGAGGATTTACGAATTACCTCATAAAGAATTCAAAACAATCATCTTACGAAGCTCAATGCACTACAAGAAATCACAGGCAGACAACTGAACAAAATCAGGGAAACTATGCATGAACAAAATGGGAATATCAATAAAGAGACAGAAACAAATTCTGGAGTGGAAGAATACATTAACTGAACTAAACAAATCACTAGAGAGGATCAACAGCAGACTTGACCAAACAGAAGAATCAGCAAACTCGAACACAAGCCATTTGAAATTATTAAGTTAGAGGAATAAAAAGAAAGAAAGTGACTTGTGGGGCACCATTAATCAAATCGATATTTGCATTATGGGAGTATTAGAAAGATAAAAGAGAGAGGAATGGGGCAGAGAGCTTATGTGAAGAAACAATGGCCAGAAACTCCCCAAATCTGAGAAAGGCGATGCACAGCCAAGTTCAAGAAGTTTAAAAGACGACCAACAGGGTGAGCCCAAAGACACATTATAATCAAATTGTCAAAAGTCAAAGACAGGGCCGGCCGAGTGGCGCAATGGTTAAGAGCTGGCTTGGGACGCCAGAGGGCCCCAGTTCGGATCCCACATATGAGGGCCAGTGACACTGCCCTCCACAGCTAAGATNAACTAGACTGAAGAACAAAAGGACAGCAACTTGTCTGTTCCCCTTCCCCCAATTCCCCAGCACTGTTCCCATCCCCCCAATTCCCCAATAAAAATTAAAAAAAAAAAGAAAAGAAAAGTACAACATTCTGTCCAGCCAACAGGTTGGCAGAAGCTGGGTTAAGGCGTGGGGGAGGGGCAGGGACCCAGACTAGGAGAAGGCAGAGGCCGGGGTGTATATCCGGGGTGTGGGGAAAAGGCTCTCCCCGTATGCCAGGCCCTGCTACACCCCTGGAAGGGGCACAGAGCAGAAAGGTCACGAGGGACCTGGATCAAGTGCTGCCCATTCCACGCACAGTCTGTGGGGTCTTGGGTGATGTCTTTAACGGCTCACCTGCAAACACATCATTCACTCAATCATCAGAAAACGTTAGCATCAAGTTCATCCCTGTGCCAGGCACTGTTATGTGCTGACGACACAGCAGTAAACAAAACAGCCAAAAATACCCTTGAGATAGGGGGTTACAATAATGGGGGACAGGGAAGAATAAATAGTAGCACCCACCCCACATGGTCATTGTGGGGACTGAACGCGATCATTATGCATAAAGTGCTGGGTTGTTGGCCAAAAGAAAAGGCACATGCTGGCCTTGGGGGACGCTGGGGACACGGTCATTCAGTGTTGTAGGGCTTGCTCGGGCAATGCTCACAGTCATGAGGCGAAACCCAGGACTCTTGGAGGAAGAAGAGTCCCACCACGACCTACCCAAAACAGGTGGCCCTTCATTCAACTTGTACCCAAAGCAACACAATGTAAAAGGTCCGGGGACAACTATGTGAGGGGTTAATAACCAGCTGGAAAAGACCCATTCATGGACGGCTTGTGCAAACTCTCTCAGCCAAAGTGTGAGAGGTGTAAGGCAAACAGACCTTCTGGGGGAAGGCCACACAACATCCGAGCTGAGGCTCCGTCCCACGCACGCAACACGGAGGCGAGCACATCATCCCTCCCTCCACCTCACTCACACGCACCGTCAGGCAGACAGAACAGGCAGTAGGTGCCTCCTCGGCCAAAACCACAGGGACAGCTACCCAAGTGCCCAAGACGCCCTGCCTCACACAGTGGGCAATTCAGTGGTTGCTAATGACCAGGGCTTCTGAATGACAGGAAGCTCTCCCCTGGCCTATGGGGACTGACACAGCACAGCCCAACTCCTAAAAGGTTAAAGTCACCAGCTTGAAAGAAGCCTTTTGATTCCCACCCCCACCACCCAGTTGTTCAAACAGATATACTGGGCAACAAGTCTTTGAATATTGACTTTCAAATGAAAATAAACACAGCCATGGAGGTTCAGAGTCAGCAGATAGGAATCCCAGGGTGCCCTGCCACAGAGCGAACAGCAGGAGGCCTGAGAGCTGGAGGAAACCAAACAAACAGTTGTGGGATGCTTTCTATATCCCTCACTCCCGAATGCTGAGGTCCCTGCACTTTTACCTGCATGGAGTTTTGCCCCTGGTGTTCCTTGTTTCTTATTAATATTAAATTCCCAGACAGATTCCCTCATATGTATTAGAATATATCTCTTACAAAAGCAGGACTCTATGATGTGCTCTGCATCTTCCGAGTTATCTAATGTTCTTGGTAAATAATGACACCCACCACCAACAGCTATAAGTGAAGACACTTTGGGGAAAAGAACTAGAGGTTAGCATTATAACTGCGTTAAGTACTTACTATTTTCCAAGCATTAGCTATGCATGCCATAGCTACTTTCAAATGGACTTGCCATGTTTTTAACTGAATAATAACATCAAAAATTATTTCCTTAGTTGGTACTTTATATTCCATTTAATGGATTTCATACAATAAAAATGTTTATATTAGAAACTTGCTTATTTTGATATTAATTTAACAGCCTATAACTTCTAAGGCATATATATATATATTGGATTGTTGGAAGTCATGATGCCATTTTGCAATGAAATACATAGAAAAAATACGTCATGACTCTTCCAACACCCAATATATACCGGGGGAGCCAAAAAATGCACACATTTTAAGAGATGTTACCTATGTATTATATATTACTTTTTGAAGTTGAATTGAATTACGGTAACAATGTGTAGTATGATGTTCACTCAGAAGATTGCATTTGGGCCGGCCAAGTGGCACGTTGGTTAAGAGCTGGCTTGGGATGCCAGAGGGCACCAGTTCAGATCCCACATATAAGGGCCAGTGACACTGCCCTCTAAAGATAAGATGCTGGATAACAGCTCAACCTGGAGCTGGGCTGCTGTGAGTCCCTGGCGAGGGCGTAGGCTGCAGCCCCTGCTGCAGTTGGTTGCCATGGGCTACTGTGTGTAGCCAGCAGCCAGCGTGAGCAGCCAGCAGCCGCCATGACTAGACTGAAGAACAAAAGGACAGCAACTTGTCTGTTCCCCTTCCCCCAATTCCCCAATAAAAATCTTTAAAAAAAAAAAAGATGATTGCATTAATCAAATGAATGCGAGCATCATTCACTGTATTACAATTTTAATGCATTTTTTTCTTTGCTTAAAATGTGTATACTTTTTTTTGAACCATATATATATACCAGGGGTGATAAAAAATGTATACACATTTTAAGAGATGTTATCTATGCTCAAGCAGTAGTTTGCCATAATCAGAAGTGTCTAGACACTAATGGTAACCACTTTGAGCACATCTTATAACTGAAGAAGTCAAATGTGACATATATTCATCTTTTGTTATCGGTATATATTGAGTACTACAATTATAGTTTTTTCTTTTCTTAAAATGTGTATACATTTTTTTGGCACCGTGTGTGTGTGTGTGTGTGTGTGTGTGTGTCACACACACACACACACACACACAGAGGAGGTCAGACAATTAAGTTTGGGAACTTGTTGCAATGATGTTGCTAAACTTTTTTGATATCAGAGGAATTATTCATGATGAATTTGTACCAACTGGACAAACAGTTAACCAAGTTTACTACTTGAAAGTGCTGAAAAGGCTGCATGAAAAAGTTAGACGACCAGAACTTTTCACCAACAATTCATGGCTCTTGCATGACGACAATACATGGCACTGTCTGTGAGGGAGATTTAGCCAGTAAACAAAAAACTGTATTGGTACACCCTCTCTATTCACCTGATCTGGCCCTCAATGACTTCTTTCTTTACCCGAAAATAAAGGAAATATTGAAAGGAAAACATTTTGATGACATTCAGGACATCAAGGGTAATATGACGACAGCTCTGATGGCCATTCCAGAAAAAGAATTCCAAAATTGCTTTGAAGGGTGAACTAGGCACTGGCATCGGTGCATAGCTTCTCAAGGGGAGTACTTCGAAGGTGACCATACTGATATTCAGCAATGAGGTATGTAGCACTTTTTCTAGGATGAGTTTGCAAACTTGTCAGACTGTGTGTGTGTGTGTGTGTGTGTGTGTGTGTGTGTGTGTGTGTGTATGGAG
>NW_017731528.1:659994-705239 GCF_001890085.2 Hipposideros armiger | reverse complement strand
GGGGGGGGGGGGGGAGAAATCTGCCAACCAAGAATACTATTATCTGGGAAAACCATCATTTAAAAATGAAGAAGACCTTCCCAGATAAACAAAAGGTGAGGGGGTTTATCACCTGCCTTGCAAGAACTTCTAAAGGCAGTCCTCCAAGCTGAAATGCTAGACAGCAACACAAGCACATATGAAAATATATAGCTCTGGTAAAGGTAAATGTATAGACAAATACAGAATCCTGTAACACTTTAATTGGGGGTACATACATCATTTTTAATTCTGGTATATAATTTAAAAGATGAAAACATAAAAAATAACTATAACTGCAAAATTATGTTAATGTAAACAAAATACAAAAATATGTAATTTGTGAAATTAATAACAAAGGGAGGATGTAAAGGAATAGAGTTGTTGTGTAACTGAAGTAATTTGTTACAGTTTAAAATAGGTTGCTATATTTCATGTAATCCCCATGGTAACCATAAAGAAAATACCTACAAAGAAGACGCTCATAAGAAAATGAGAAAGTAATCAAAGCATGTCACTACAAAAAAAAAATCAATGAAACACAAAAGACAAAAGAGAAGAGGAACAAAGTAAGTATTAATACAAGACATACAGAAAACAAAATGGCATACAGCTAAAGCAGTAGAACTGTATGGCATTAAATGCTTGTATTAGAAAACATAGGCTCCAAACAAATTATCTAAGGTTTTTCTCTTCAGAAAATAGAAAAAGAAGTATAAATTAAATCCAGTGTAAGCAGAAGGAAAGAAATGAAGCTAACATCATAAATTGGTGAAATACAAGACAATTACTAGATGAAAAAAAAATCAATGAAATAAAAAGCTGGTTCTTTGAAAATATTAATAAAATTAATAAACCATAGCTAAACCAATTAAAGAAAAAAAGAGAAAAAACATAAAATTTCAATATCAGGAACAAAGAAAACACATCAATAAAAATTCCAGATAGTGAAAAAAACAATAAAGAAATGATATAAATAGCTTTATTCTTATAAATTAAAAAATATGACATGAGCCTGCCTTGTGACAAATGACATGGACAAATTCCTTGAGACACACAAACTTCCAAAGTTCACTCATGTAAAAATAGATAACCTGAATAGTCCTATATCTACTAAAGAAATTGAAGTCACTGTTTAAAATCTTTCAACTAGGGAAACTGGAGGCCTAGATAGTTTCACTGGTGAATTCTACAAAACACTGAAAAAGACATAAGATCACATGCCTATATAAACTTTTCCAGAAGATATAAGAGGTGGGAACATTTTTTAACTCATTTTATGAGGCCAGTATTACCCCAATATAAAAACCAGATGAAGCAAATAAAACTTCAGATGAATATCCCTTCTAAATATAGACGTGAGACTCCTCAACAAACATTAGCAAATTAAATACTGAAAAACATAAAAAGGATAATATATCATGACAAAGTGATGTTTATTCTGGCCATGGAAGGTTGGTTCAACATTCTAAAATGAACCAATAAAATTCACTATAACAACAGATTAAACAAGAAAAACTATACGATTATCTCAGTAGATGAAGAAAAACCTTATTTGACAAAATTGAAAATTCAACACCCACTGATGATACCAACTCTAAACAAAGTGGGAAGTAAAAGAAACTTCCTCCATCTGATAAAAGGCATCAAAAAGACCCTCACATCATAATTAGTAATGAAAGACTGAATGCTTTCCTCCATAATCAAAAAGAAGACAAAGATTTACACTCTTACCACTCCTATTCAACATCCTACTAGAGGGCCTAGCCAATATAATAAGTTAAGAAAAAATAAGTAAAAGCCAAATCAACTGGAAAGGAAGAAATAAAACTCTATTCACAGATATAACTGTCTACATAGAAAATCCTGAAGAATCTATAAAAGAGCTAGCTACTAGAACTAATGAGTGAGTTTAGTGAGATCACAGGATACAAGATCAACATACAAAAATTAACTATATTACTATATACTCACAATGAATAATTGTAAGTTGAAAATTTTTGAAAGTACCATTTACAATAGCACCAAAATCATGAAATATTTATGTATAAATCTAATGAAATGTGCAAGACCTATATGCTGAAAATTATAAAACATACATGACAGGGATTTTTTTTAAAGACTAAGTAAGTGGAGAGATATACTGTGGTCATGGATTTGAAAATTCAATTTTTCAAGAGGCAATTCTCCTAAAAATTGATCTATAGATTCACCATAATCTCAGCAGGATTTTTTTTTTTTAACAAACTGACAAGCTTATTCTAAAATGTAAAACAAAGGAACTACGACTAGCCAAAAACAATTGTGAAAAGGAACAAATTTGGAGAATTTACACTGTCTGATTTTAAATAGTACTAAAAACAAAGTGTCATACACCCATAGATCAGTGGAATAGAGCCCAGAAATAATCTCTCACATATATGGTCAATTAATTTTTAACCAAAGTTGAAAGGCAATTCAATGGAGAAATGATAGCCTTCTCAAAAAATGATGTAAGGGCCGGTCAAGTGGCGTGTTGGTTAAGAGCTGGCTTGGGACGCCAGAGGGCACCGGTTCAGATCCCACATATGAGGGCCAGTGACACTACCCTCTACAGCTAAGATGCTGGACAACAGCTCAACCTGGAGCTGGGCTGCCATGAGTCCCCAGTGACAGCGTAGGCTGCAGCCCCTGCTGCAGTGGGTTGCCATGGGCTACCGTGTGTAGCCAGCAGACAGCGTGAGCAGCCAGCAGCCACCATGAGTGGCTGTCCAGAAGCCGGCGACTGATCTGCCTCACCGAGGAAGAGCGCAATGATGGTGCCAACTTGGGCCAGTGAAGCAACATCCTCCACAACTAGACTAAAAACAAAAGGATAGCAACTTGTCTGTTCCCATCCCCCAATTCCCCAATAAAAATATTTTTAAAAAATGTAAAAATAATTGAATGACCTTTTATCCTGTATGAAAAGTAATTCAAAATGGATCCTAGACATCAATTTAAAATATAAAACTATAAAGCCTCTAGAAGAAAATATAGGAGAAAAATCTTTGGGACCTTGGGTTAAACAAAAATCCCAAAGCTAGAACAGAAAAAACATAATCCATAAAATAAAAAAATTTAAAAATGGACACCATCAAAATTGAAAACTGCTGCTTTTCAAAAGTCACTGTCAAGAAAGCAAAAATGTTAACAGAATAATGATTGCAAAACCCATATCTTATAGATTTTTGTCCACAATATATACATAAGAATATCTCGGGCTGGCCGAGTGGCGCGATGGTTAAGAACTGGCTTGGGATGCCAGAGGGCCCCCGTTCGGATCCCACATATGAGGGCCAGTGACACTGCCCTCTACAGCTGGGATGCTGAACAACAGCTCAACCTGGAGCTGGGCTCCCCTGAGTCGCCGGCGATGGCATGGGCTGCAGCCCCTGCTGCAGTGTGTTGCCATGGGCTACCATGTGTAGCCAGCAGCCAGCGTGAGCGGCCAGCAGCCGCAGTGAGTGGCCGTTCAGAGGCTGGTGACTGATCTGCCTCACCCAGGAAGAGCGCAATGATGGTGCCAAATTGGGCCAGTGAGGCAATGTCCTCCACAACTGGACTGAAGAACAAAACAACAGCGACTTGTCTGTTTCCCTTCCTCCAATTCCCCACCGCTGTTCCCATCCCCACAATTCCCCAATAAAAATCTTTAAAAAAATAAAAAACAAAACCACCCAATTTAAAAAATAAATAAATAAGCAAAAGGTTTGAACAGACACTACACAAATAAGATTATATGAATAACAAATAAACACAGTGAAATGCAAACTAAGATCTTAATAAAATACCACTACATGCATACGAGAATGAGGGAAAAACCCACAATACTACCAGGATACAGAACAAATGACACACTCTTATATTGCAAATGAGAATGCAAAATATTGGCTTGTCGGAAAAGTCATGACAAATTTTTGCAACGAAAAACATACAAAAAATACGTCATGACTTTTCCGACAGCCCAATAGAAGGCCATTTTGGAAAATACTAGTTCTGTAGTTTCTTACAAAGATAAACATACTTACCATATGCCTAGCAATTCCACTTTCATTATTTACCCAAAAGAAGTAAAAACAAATGTTCATATAAAAACATGTACACAAATGTTTACACCAGCTTTGTTCATAATTGCTATAACTTGAGAACAATCTAAATGTTCTTCAGCTGGTGAATGGACAAACTGTGGAATACTACTCATCAATCAAAAGAAACCAATTACTGATAACCACAACATATGTGAGATGTGATCAAAAACTATGGTGAATGTGTAAATTTTTTTTTTAATGTATTACAGTAAAAGACACATTGCCATTAATCACCCTCAGAATATTACCCCTCAGTTCGAACACACTTATCCCATCACTCTTGCCACTTTCTGAAGCAATTCTGAAGTCCTCTTTCATGAGTGTCTTTAGTTGCGCTGTTGTGGCTGCCTCAATGTCCTGAATCATTCTGACTTTGGCGAAGAGCCAGAAGTCACATGGTGCCAGATCCATGAGGTAGATGAGGACACACCATAATGTTTTTATTTGACAGAAATTGCCATACCAGAATAACTGAACCAGACGAACTGAACACTAAAACTGGTGGATTTTATCATATGTAAATTACACCTCAGTAAATCTGATTTTCTGAAACACATGGAACAAGAAAAATGAAATTCATTTTCAATGTACACTCCTGTATATTGTCAGTGCTGGTGTCTGACATGCCCTTTGCTACTTGAACCCCCACACCCCTATCTGAAAGAAGGATTATTCTGATCTTTAGGGAACCAAGATCAAAGTCCACCAAGCTTCTACCCTTGAAGGAAACACAGAAACATTAAAATAGTGTTAGTATTTATGAACACCAATTCCTGAAAAAGTCTAAAAGTCCTTATGAAAATGACTAGCATTTTCTAAATTTTAAAGGTAAAGTGCAGATGCAAATTCTGATCATGTCCAGGGATAATACAATTTTTAGCTCTAGCTCTCAGCTGTTGTCCTGATTTTGTGTAAGAAAACTCCACTTAGACTTCATAATTCTATATACCATTCCCATAGCTCCTCCTAGCTACCGCAGCCCCAAGTCTTAAATTCCAGAGATTAGATAAAGCCTCTGTATCACAGCTAATAAGCCTTAATGCTCTTTAAGAGTCAATGCTTTTGACAGGTTTTGCAGAATAAACTTATTTTCCCAGAGTAGTAGATTTTCTTGCCAGGCAGTATTTGATTTCAGAATTGCACTAAGTTCTAGCACTTCAGGTTTCACTACTGCATGCACCTACATTTCAGCAGAGTATTAGGAAATTCTGACCTGGGCTCCAGCCCTTGGGGGTTTGGGTAGAAAACAAACCCCTGTGGAGACTTACACTCACATTTCTGGGGCCTCCACCCTCCCCACCTTCAGGGACCAGGATGCAGTAAATCCTGTCATTAGATTGTTTGTAGTTGAAGAATGGTGGCCAGCAATGTGGCTTTGTTCACTTGTTAATTCACAAGTTTGGCCTCCTGCTTTTGAACAATTCCCGAAAGTAATGATCATTTTCTTTTCAGAAGAAACATGTCTCCAAAGAGCTGAGATTAATTTTTCTACAATGAGGTTTTTTCCTTTTATAAATGGAAAGAAGGAGTTGTAAGAGTTGCTTAGAGGGTACAGTGGCACTAAGGTGAGAAGGTGACTGATCTTACAGACCTTCAGCTTCAATGTCATTTTTAGATGGAAGCTTCTCGGGTTAAATACCACATAATAAACATAACAACTGTTTTAAGTCCAAAAACTATACTTCTTTATCTGACAAAGTCCTGGGCAAATCATGCTGTAAGAAATGTTCTAAGTTTTAAATAAACACCATAATACAAAATTCTATTTACAGTCTAATTGCATGTATGTTAGAGAAAATAAACAGAAGAAATGGAAAGAAGTACAAACACACAAAAATATTAAAACATTTTTGTAATAATGGACCTAAGCAGTATTTCCCTAAACTTTATTTTTCTCTAAAATATATTTTTAACATCCCTGAAGTGTTAGAAACCTAATATATTTTAACAAACACATCATACAACATCAGGCAGGCTTTGATTTAGGGGTGAGGGGTTATTTGTTTGTTTGTTTGGTTGGTAAACAAGGTGAAATGAATATGCATTAGTCACAAAACTTGGAAAATCACATTTGTCAAATGTCGATAAAGAAATATGTGAACATGCCCAAGAAAATCAGTCACAGCCACTAACAAAAATGAAATCTCGATTTTGTTTTCATACTCATTTTTCCTGCTGGTTAGTTTCACTCTCCTACCGAACACCTTCCTTGGAGAATTCTAACAGGATATAGAATGAAATCCAAACTCCTTCTTTTTTTAAGAGAACATTTGAATAGTGCAGCTATGTGCCAGGGACCACTTCAAGCACTTTTTAAATATTAACTCATTTCATCTAAGCAATTCTTCAGGTTAGCACTTAGCATTCCTGACTTGGTTCCACAATACTTCCAGCCTTTCCCCAGCTCTTCTGGGGCCTGGAACCGCCATTCTGCTCGTGGGGCCTGGAACACACTCACAGGCACCCCTTGTCCTCTGCTCACCTCTGCCCCAGCCCCATGCCCCAAATCCACAGGCTCCAAGCCTGTGCTCATTAACTCTTCCCAAATCCTCCTGGTCAGAATTCCTCCCTTCCCTGTCACTCTTTGTGCTGCCAGAAAGACAAACCATTTCTGAAGAACATAATCTCTTCCAGGAATTAAACCTAGTAGAGCTTACATGGTCTTTCTCTTGTCTCCTCTGCCCTCATGGCCTGACTCAGTGCTGTCCTGCGTAACAGAAGCTGGTCAGCACGGAAATGTCACGTAAATACATCCATTTAACCCAGAAAATAAAGACCGACACTAAAGAGAGTCTTCAGCACCTGCGTGCATAGAACATACATTGTCCCATATCATTGGTTTATTGCCCAAATTGTACACAAATGATCACACTATAATTTATTTAATGAAGTTAGTAAGCACATTCTCTGTGCCAAGTATTATGCTGAGCACTTTATATGCATCGGAAGTTAGAATATTCCCCAGAAATTATCCCATAGAAGGACTAGTCTCATATTCAAGTCATTATAAGTAAGGTTCTCACATTGTGGAGGGTTCTCCATTTTTCTGAAAAATAATATGCTGTTTGGGGAAGAAACATTAGCCTGAACTAATTCAATCATGCTAATATAGAAACCATCTAATGAAATCCTTTTTTAAAAATGGAACCAAGAGACAAAGAAATTTAACATAGACATATTAATGATTCCCGGGGCATGATTTTACAACGCTAGTGCTAGAAAAATTGTAAATAAGGTTTGTAAAGATCTCTTAAAAGAAAAAGTAACAACAAATTGGTACGTTGTGGAACCACAAATGGTAAGTATACAAATGCAGGGAGGAAAAAAAAATACTTAAAGGTGTGAGAATTCGTAGTTGAGGCTGGAGGTAAAACTTATAATGCCATCATCATATATGGATTTAAAACAAACTCTGCAGCAAACATCTCAGAAGAAAGCAAAGATGTACTCTGGAAAACTCTGCTTAGAAAAAAGACTCAAAACGGCACTCTAATGAGCACAAACACTGGAATCAGAGATGCCTGTTAAAGAGTTTGAACAAAATGTCTGTGTGAAATGTGAAAAACAAAAATTTACAGTGTTACATATTCATATTTCAGATCACATCACATGTGTCATTATTACATTTCATTTCCATCATGTATATATCATATATCAAATGGACCCCCAAAAGGAATGTGCTTGATCTTCTCATTGGAAAAACAGGGCCTTGCCTTACATCAGAGTCCCCTTAAATGGGAGCATAGCTGGTGCATGGGGTATCACGCCCATTTCACAGATGAGGAAGTGCAGCTCAGACGTTAAGAAATTCGCCAAAGTCACACAGCTGTTTAGAGCAAAGCCGCCGGACAAAGTTCGTGTTCACCCCTGCAGCCTCCATACCAGAGGCTACTGCGTCTTCGCTGATGCCAGGAGCAACATCTAAATTGTTTCCTTGCCCAGCGGGCTCCGCAGAGGAAGCATACACTTCTTAAACACCACGTAGCCTGACCAGGCTGGAAAGCTTTCCCACCATCCTTCCCTAAGGCTTGAAACAGGTGGCCTGCAAAAGCTAATTAAAGAAGCCCTCCGACCCCTTTGAAGACGCCTCAATTTTATACAACCTTTGCCATATAAGATAGAAATTAAAATACTGGAAAGGTATCAGGGGACTGAAAAACAGTCCCCTTCTTGTGTGCTGACACACATTTGTTAAATGAACTCCAGCCTAGATTTCCTGTATTTGACCGGAAGCTCTGAACAGCAGTCGCCGTAACACACTCACATGCAAATGCGTACTCAGTCTTCTTGGTTTGCTCCAATTTTCAGAATAGCCTCACGGTAACCAAATGAGATGCGCAACAAGGCACAAACAAGAATGTGCAAGCATCAGGACACAAAATGTCAAGGGTGGGGGTGGGTACCACCAGGAGTGAGGCTCCTTTTCGTTTCAGGTAGATTTACTTAAATCTTATGGCAGTAAGTGTAACATTTTAAAAGACAAATTTATACCATAAATTTTTTAGGTGATTTATTTAAGCGTTTATTCAATTACATATGAGAACAAGAATATACTAACCTCTCATTCAATAGAAAGATAAAATAAAAGTGTCCAGAAAATCTATTTTTGCTCAAAATCCTAACACCTCTGAAAGATAACATCACAGTGGTTTGAAGAGAGCCCATATAGATGTCCACACGTTTTAACTTCCTTTTATCGCCCCCCGCCCCGTCCTTCCACAGAGATGGAAGAGTCTCTTCCAGCCCTTACGGAAGAGCCTGGCACCCTTAACTCACCTGAATGTGCATGGCGCCCTCTACTGCCTCCTGAATGTTGGAACAACCAGTGATGAGTGACAGCTGCTGTTCAGCACTCAAAGTGCCTTTCAGAGCACCCAACTGCTCCAGCAACTTCATTTCTTTTCTAGAAAGATGGAAAGTGTGATCACTGTGCATTTTCAAAACCAAACTTAAAAACAAAAAAAGTCAACATCACTTCCCGGTAGGGAAATGCCTATCAAAACCACAGTGATATGCCATTTTCACACCCATTACTGGCTACTGCCAAAAGAACAGACAATGACAGGCATGAAGAGGACGTAGAGACCTGAAAGCCTGTGCACCACTGGGACGAGGGTAAAAGGTGCAGACACTGTGGCGAACAGTTTGGTGCTTTCTCCAAAAGTTAAAAATACAACTACCATCTGACCCAGCAACTCTACTTCTGGGGACAGACCCAAAAGAACTGATAGCAGAGACTCAGGTATTTGTACCTCCCCATTCGGTGCAGCACTGTTCACAACAGTCAAAAGACAGAAACAACCCAAGGGTCCATGGATGGATGACGGATAAACAAAGTCCATCTCTACAGTGGATGCTATTCAGCCTTAAAAGGGGAGGAATCCTGACACAGCCTACATCATCCATGAACCCTGAGGTCATTATGCTCAGTGAAATATGCCAGTCACAGGAGGACAAGCACTGTGTGATCCCACTTAGATGAGTCCCCAGAAAGGAATTATTGTCTGATGGGTCCAGGATTTCAGTTTCATAAGATGAAAAGAGCTATGGAGATGGATGGTTGTACAAAAATGTGAATCTACTTTTAACATCACCAAATTGTGCACTTAAATTTATTATGATAGTAAATTTTATGTGCATTTTACAATTACATTAAACAATTTTTTTAAAGGATGAAACAAGGCCCATGGGACATAAAACTGGAAAGCAGTACTTCTTCAGCCTCACCCTTCAGTCAGTCCCTGGGGAGAGGAGTTGAAAGAAGGTACCTTCTAATCAGGACGAGCCAGCGTCCTGGTGTGACCTGTACAATCACACAGGGCCCCGTGCTTGGAGGGCCCTGTGCTGGGTTTAACGCTCTGCTGTCATTAAAATTCTTAATGCATATTGAGCAAAAGGCCCCACATTTTCATTTGTACTCTGCCTCACAAATTAGTTCTGCTGAAAATTCATGACATGTCAAGTAACAAGGCCAAGTGCATATATAAACACACACAGTTGCCTACACAGCAATAATCATGCTTTCCAAAAATTTTGTGGATTTTTTACCAGTGAGTCAAATAATTTTTACCTCCTTTCTCATCACAGTTTTTACCTTTAAGCTGCCAGAGTCCTTCAGCCCAAGAACATATCTCTTCACCTCCCAAATTACATGCTAAGTAGTGTCTTCAGATCCGACTTCAGATCAAACCACTATGCCCGTAATACCTGGTCTCTAACGTATTTTGTGATTTTCAATTGTGAGCTGAACTTTATCTGTGGGAATTCTTTGAGCCTTGGATTTAGGGTCTATTAGTCTGGGGATAATATGCATTTTGCTTCTAACAGGCACTTGGAGACACTACTAACCAAGGGTCCAATCTGAACTCTTGCTTTGCAGTTTTTGAGGTCACACAGGTAGTATGAATTTGGGCTTCAAAACTCTAAGAGGACTGGTTTCTCCCCTCAACCCAGAGTCAAGGCCAAACTAGATGGCCCTCAATGTATGGGCGAGTTACAGCCTTCCTAGTTCTCCATTTCACCAACAATATAGCCCCTGGAGTCCTAGCTTCATTCAGTGATATCCCCTTTGATCTCCATCTTGCACACACTAAGGCTTGCTGTTAGGACCAAAGCTCTAGGTCACCAACACTGGCAAATCCTCGGAGAACAGCTGTACATTTCATGTGTCATTTGGGATCATGCTCCAGATTGGCCGCCGAGAATTTACATTACTTTCTTGCCAGTGCATCTATGCATTATAAAGAAACTCTGAACTATACATTTATTTACTCAATATTTTTAGATATTTGAAGTAGGAAGGATTTTCAGGATACTTACTTTGCCATATTGCCAGAAACTAAACTCTAGACTGTTTCTTTGAAGTCTAATATTCCTAGATACTAGGTGTATTTTATATTTCATAACAAAAGGGAAATATTCACTGTCTTCATTTTTGTAATGATTATAAGTTATTCAATGTGAACATGAGCTCTACTATACAAATAAATTTATAATACACAATTATTAAGTGATTACATTATGGTTCTTGTTCATATGTACAGAAAAAAAATTACTGATTTTTAGGGTTATTACTGCTAAGGCCTAGTCATTTGTTTCTCAGTTTTGCCCATTTGGAAAAATATATATATAAATAATATTTGAATCAAATAAACACTTAGACTTAAAAACAAATGGAGATATTTAAACAAGATGCATCAAAACACAAAGTTTTTTGTTTTTTTGGTTTTTTTTACTTAGTCTAGCTTGTTCCTTTTGGTGATACAGAAATTAAGGCCCAAATTGTTTAGACACGCCCACACACATAAAGCTGCGGGAAGCAGGATGGGACCAAAACCATCTCCTGACTCTCCTTAACCCATTTAATAGGAACAGTTTCCTCTTCCTACGAAACCACAATGGCTCTCTTATTTAAAAAACAAAATATATTCAGGACTACTTGGTACAATTTATTGGCTTAAAATATGAAGATTCAAGGTACCCAATATTCAAGGTACCCAGAAAGGAACTTCCGTGCATTTCCTCCCTCGCAAATGCTGCTGACACCTGAGTCCCAAACCACTGAGCTTGAATTCTGCAGGGCTCCTGTGTTCCCTTCAGGGAACCCCAGGGCACCGAGCAAACCCTCCATCTCCTTTCAGGGTTTCATTACCGGCAGGTATGTCAGGGTGGGTCCCATATGAGCCAATCCTGTGGCTTCCCGGACTGCACCTGAGATGGGAGGCTGAACCAGAGACCACCTGGTGCACAGAAGGACCTGCAGCTTGGCTCCCAAGGGCAGCACAGTGGGAGCCTGTGCTAATGGCACCTGGTCAACTCTCTTGGACAGTTTGAAATGAAGAGCCAGAAAGTGGACTGGTCAAGGGCAGGACAAAGAACAGATGGACAGCACAGTGGTGGCCCTTAGAAAGGCAGGACCTCAGACAAGAACCTGCTATGATACAAACCCCCTAGGTGCCACGAGTTACCAGAGCTGCTGCCTGACCATCAGAGGCTCAGATACCCCTGAACAATGTCCCGCTCCTGTAATAGCAATGGCTTTCTGTACTCCTTCCTTTCTCGCAGCCTCACACTCAGTCCCCATCGAAAGGTGCAATCTAAGTACCTCCACCCTTGAGAACCTGACAGGGCCTAGCACTTACTTTGCTCAGAGATTCGATGGGCCTGTGGGCTGAAGGAAATTACAACACATCTAAACTCCTCGGTTTTGAACTTTGTGATTTATTTAAATTAGAACTGCAGCCTCAGCTAAGGCTGGGAGTCAACAAGACTGGTAAGAGTTAACTACATTGCCCATAAAAATAACCAGAATAAAAATGTTCAAATCTCAGCAAAGCTGTTTGTAGCTACCAAACAAAAGAAATCACTTCAGGTGAGTTGATAAATGTTTGCTACCACAGAGAAACAAGTAAAAAATTTAATAGAGTGTTTCTGTTCCTTTTCTAGAACTATTTTCTTTTCATAGCTTATTCTGTGAAATTTTTTTTAAAAATGGAGAAAGAATAATAAACATCTCCATATTTCTATTGGGCTGTCGGAAAAGTCATGACACATGTTTGCAACAGATGGCACTAGTTCATTTTTTGGAAGTACTAGAGTCATTTGCATCTATGTTATTGCTATGTCATTTGACAGCTGACAGTTCTAGCTTCATTCTAAAAAAAATTGAGCGATTTGGTTGAGTTTTGGAGATTTTACAACAANGAAGTACTAGAGTCATTTGCATCTATGTTATTGCTATGTCATTTGACAGCTGACAGTTCTAGCTTCATTCTAAAAAGAAACTGAGCGATTTGGTTAAGTTTTGGAGATTTTACAACAAGTTGAAGATGAAAGACTAAACTGTGCATTTTTGCCATATTTTACTGTTTTACTTCCATAAAGGGAAGAACGCGCATCAAGCTTGTGAAAAGTTGCATACAGTTTACAGTGACAATGCTCTACAAGAACGTCAGTGCCAACGATGGTTCATGAAATTCCGTGCCGGTGATTTTGATCTCAACGACAGCCCTCGGTCAGGAAGGCCCACCGAGGTTGATGACGACAAAATAAAGGCATTGATGGAGTCGAACCCATGTTACACACACGAGAGATTGCAGAAACACTGAACATCCATCATTCAAGCGTTCATGACCACCTGAAGAAGCTGAGATACGTAAGCAAGCTCGGTATTTGGGTTCCGCATGAACTCAAAGAAGTTCATTTGATGGCGCCTATAAACATCTGCAATATGCTCATTAAATGTAAGGAAAAGGATCCTTTTTTGAAGCGACTGATAACTAATGATGAGAAGTGGATTGTTTACAACAATGTGGTGCGCAAATGGTCTTGGTCCCGACATGATTTGCTTCAAACGGCATCGAAAGCAGACATTCATCAGAGGAAGGTTATGCTCTCATTCTGGTGGGATTTTAAAGGTGTTGTGTTTTTCTAGCTCCTACCAAGGAACCAAACAATCAATTTGAATGTCTACTGTTGGCAATTGGACAGTTTGAATGAATTCATCATCCAGAAATGTCCAGAGCTTGTTAACTGTAAAGGAGCTGTGTTCCATCATGACAACGCGAGAACAAACACAAGTTTGATCACCAGTCAAAAATTATTGGAGCTGGGATGGGATGTGTTGCCACACCCACCATACTCGCCTGACCTTGGGCTGTCAGACTTCCACTTGTTTCGCTCTCTTCAAAACTCCTTGCGTGGTATAATGTTCAATTCAGATGAGGCTGTAAATCAGCACTTTGTTCAGTTTTTCACAAATAAAGACAGGTCCTTCTATGAACGAGGAATTATGAAGCTCACTGAAAGATGGCAAAAGGTTATCGAACAAAACGGGCAATATATCAGATTGATCTTTGTTCTTTATATAAATGACCTTTGAAAAACATAGACAAAATACATCATGACTTTTCTGACAACCCAATATCTGATCAAGAATTAACAACCACCAATCCTAACATATTTGCTTCTCGTCATATTTTTAAATTAAAAAGAAAATTGAAGTTTCTTTAGCCACCATCTCACACAACTATTTTCTGCTGAGCTCATATAGGGTTTTTAATGCCCAAACCCAATGACATAATAATGGCTAACCATTTGTCCTGAGGAGTTAATGTGCTCAGAGGCACCTGCTTTAAGCTTCTGGAGGCCAAAGCAAACTTTTGGACTTTCTACCAAATGTCCTGAGTCAGATGAGGTCAAATAAATAGGAATACAGGGAGCCTCTTGTTCCTTAGATGACCTACTGTTTTGAGACCTTCCCAGGGACATCCCTCTGCAGCCAGGAAGAAGGAGGCCACGTGGGGACAGGGAGGTGTACTGGAACAGCCACAACTAATGGTTCTTGCAAACTAGACTCAAGCAAAGAATCTACAAAAGAGATTTGGCCTCAAGGCCCTTTCCCCAGGGCAGGCAGATGACAGATGCAGTACACACAAGCCTGCTGGGCAGCCATACACAGAGGCCCTGCAGTGCAGTATCCCAAAGGAAACCCATAACAAAGCCTGGGAGGGGCTTTCACACACACTCAGGGCCCTCCTTCCCTTCAAGCTCAACAAACCCACATGCCACAAATCAAACCCAGACATTTGGCAATGTTTTGTCCCAGGTAGACTCGTTCCTATATTTTTCATGCAGTATTTTGGAGGAACTTCTACTTCAAGCTTTGCAGATGTACATGAACACCTGGAAAGCACAGGACTCCCAACCACTTTTCCGCACCCCACGCATGGCCAAATGCTGCAGCCCCACGTCCTTAACAATGAAGAGCCCTCTAGTTCAAAGCCCTGTGGTAAGCAGCTGCAGCACACCAGTCTTACCTCTCGAGGTCAGCCTAGCACTAGGACACAAAATAGTATCTGCAGGCTAACTGAAGCAAAGTTAAATTTTTATTTAAAATTGGAGAAAAGGAAGTGTTAACAATTATCAGTGTAAGGTAGGATATGAGTGGTTTTTTTATAGTTCTGTTTTTGACGTTTTATTCAAAAGGAGCATTGATTAATTTAAAAAGGTAAAGACAATGGAGAAAGTGGAATCCTTGTGCACTACTGGTGGGATTGTAAAATGGTGCAGCTGCTGTGGTAAATGGTATGCTACTTCTTCAAAAAATTAGAAATCACCATATAATCCAGCAATCCTGCTTGTGGGTCTATAGCCAAAAAATAAAAGCAGGGACTTGAAGGGATATTTCTACACCCATGTTCATAGCAGCATTATTCACAATTGCCAAAAGGTAGAAGCAACTCAAATGTCCATAAATGGATGAATGGATAAACAAAATATGGCATAAACATACAATAAATACATTCAGCCTTAAAAATGAAGGAAGCTCTGACCTCTGTTACAACATGGTTGGACCTTAAGGTCATTATGCTACATGAAATAAGCCAGACACAAAAATACAAATACTGTGTGATTCTACTTTGTATGAGATACTTAGAGTCAGATTCATAGAGATGGAAAGTGGAATAGGGGTTGCTGGGGGTTTGGGGGAGGGGCATAAAGGGTTGGTGTTTAATGGGTACAGAGTTTCAGTTTGGGAAGATGGAAAGTTCTGGAGATGATGTTGGTGATAGCTGCAAAACAGTGTGAGTGTTCTTAATGTTGCTGAACTGTACACTTAAGGAAGGTAAATTTTATGTTATGTGTTTTTTACAATTAAAAAAAGAAAAACAAAGACAATATATTTTCTTTATTAAAGGAGTGGTTGCTTTAAGTGGCATTAAATTTTATTTAAACTTGAATCTTCTAGAAGGTAAATGAGAATAAAAGTCAAGCAAGGTCAAAACTCCATATGAACTAGAATTCAGAAATAAATTGATTTAGGGACCACCTTGTAGATTTTGTAGAATGAGTTAGAAAATTACCTTAGTTCATATCATTCCAATTGATTCATGTAATAATATAGACCTTGGACTTTCAATTATACATAGTGGATAAAACACACATATTTACCTCTGCTTCCTCCAGAAACCTCAATAAAACCAGACTAAAGGAATCATCTTTTCCTTTTAAAGATTTTATTGGGAAATTGGGGAAGGGGAACAGTGTTGGGGAATTGGGGAAGGGGAACAGACAAGTTGCTGTCCTTCAATCTTAGTTGTGGAGGGCGCAGCTAGCTCAGCTCCAAGTCCAGTCACCATCCAGCCACCCGTCAAGCAGCTCACGGAGGTTCAGCTTAAGGTGTTGTGTTCAGTCTTAGCTGCAGGTGGCCGTAGCCCACCATCCCATGTGGGAGTCAAACCAGAAACCTTGTTGCTAAGAGCACATACCCTAACCACTGAGCCATCGGCCACCCATCGGCCACCCATCAGCAGCTCAGGGCAGCTCAGGTTGGGTGCAGCTCACTGGCCCATGTGGGAATCGAACCAGCAACCCTGTGCTCAGAGCTCGCACTCTTAACCAACTGAGCCACTTTGCCGGCCCTAAAGGAATCATCTTAACTAGACTTACTGTGATGATCATCTCACAATATATACAAATATGGAATCATTATATTGTACACCTGAAACTAGTATGATGTTATATGTCAATTATACCTAAATAAAAAAATTAAAAATATACGCACACAAGGTGAAAGGCGTTTTTTGGAAGGTGGAAAAGTGGTGTGTAAATAACTGAGTGGAGTGGATAAAGCTGAAATTTCCATATCGGGAAAGAAAAATGCCAGCGAGAAGCAAGTCAGAGTGTCTCCCAATGGACCTGGCAAAGGTCAGAGTCTGCAGACACCAGACAAGCCATGGCGTGAGTGAGGAGGACCTTGAGGGCAGGAAGCCATGAATCCCTTCATCCCCACTCCGACAGAAATCCAACCAGAAAACGCCAGACACATGTGAGGGCATGACGTGCTGTAGGACACAGGGTCAAGATCAAGTTACACACTGAATGGTGAGAACACTACACACACACACACACACACACACACATACACACCACCAGGCGCTTTCCTTAGATGAGGGACTATAATGTTGGATAGAGCTTGGCAGGTTTTTTTCTGGAGACACTGAGGCGTCAAAGAGAAGAGACGCAGGTACTGATAGTTGCAGATAGTGAGAAAGCTAGACCCCTGCCAACCACTCTGACAGATGCCCAGCGGCTGTTGCCTGGGCCACGCAGCAGGTCCTATAGAGTTGGTCAGTGCCTCCTTCTCAAGTACGATACAGCATTACTTGTCACCAGACAGTCTCTAACGATAGAGGGAGGCCAAAACTAAAGCAAAATGTATGGAACCATATATGGACCTGTGAGAACACCATAGCGATGCAAAGAGTGAAAGAAAGTCAGAAACTGTAGTATCCTCCCAAAGACTGGACCAGGTATTACATCCAGGACTCGGTGATAAGACAGAGTAAGAAAGACAGACAGACTGACAGAGAGAAAGAAACTAGAAATGAAATTCATAGTGGTTAAAATGGAAGTTTTAATAAAAGGGCTGGAGGGTAAATCTGGAAATCTGAGGAATAAGAATGGAAAGACAAAGAGATGGCCGACAGGAAAGAGCACATAAGAAAATTAAAGGACTTTCCTACATGTTCCGACATCTGACTAGTAGGGGTTCTGGAAAGAGCTGTTGGGGAAGAAAGGTAACTGGAATAGAACCATCATTTGAACTGCCCTAATGACAGCCAAGTGACAGCATGATCAGTGAGCACACAGATAAGTCAGGTTCAACGACTCTGCTAAACCTTTGGCCCAGGAGAGGACAAAACGAAAGGGGTAGGGAGGAAATTAGCCAAGAAATAATACAAAAATATTTCTCAAACAGAGGAATATGTTTCCAAATCAGGTATCAAGTCTGAGTGTAGGGGGCTGGGACAGGAACTGTGGGTCTGGGCTACAATCCTGGTAATAACAGCTGTCTTTGTGTGTGTATTTCTTCAATGACAATTTGTGAAATATAAGAATCTAGGTCCTTAGCTATTTCAGAGGGGCTTTAATATGCAATTTATAATTTTGGGTGACCTCTTCCCTTCCAGCCCCTGGCAGAGCAGTGCTCGGTGCCCCCATGTACTCCCCTCTTGGGCAGGGACCAGTTAGGAGAACAGGAGGCCAGAATCTCTTCCAGGCAGGGTGCCCGTGTGTGTCACCTGCTGCATGGTGATGCTGTGCTGTCCCAGTTCCCTGACCTGGCTCTGTCTCTGCTACCGAGGCCCAAGCAGACTCGTCTGAGAGCCCCAGGATTCCAACCACACATGCCAGCTGCACACGGGATGGACGCTCCACAAAACCCTGAATTCAGTGCCTGCGATATGAAAGTGCAGGACCATCCACCAGCGCGGTCCATCTCCTGCCGTGGAACACTTTTTTCTCATTTTTTCACTGAACTTTTATCATTTTCAACGTTTTTGAAGTGGGGAGGAAAAGGGGGGCAGAGTACCAAACATTTGATTAAAAAGAGTAGCCTCAGACTTTGTTTGTGTGACATTACTGTTGTTAAAATCTTGACTTCCACCAAAGACAGTCCCCAGTTCCCCAAGGGCGCGCCTCTCCCCTACCCCACTATTCACATGGTTACCAGACCAGCACCCACTCCAACACCATAATCTGAAAATCTCTCAGTGACATACAAGGTGTGATCAAACAATACAGTGAATGTTTAAATTAAAACAAAATATTATTACCGTAAAAGACACATTGCCATTATTACCCCTCACTTTGAACACACTTATCCCATCATTCTGGCCACTTTCTGCAGCAATTCTGGGTCCTCTTTCATGAATGTCTTTAGTTGCGCTATTGTGGCTGCCTTGGTATCCTGAATCATTTTGACTTTGGGGAAGAGCCAGAAGTTGCATGGTGTCAGATCCGGTGAATAAGGTGGATGAGGACACACTATAATGTTTTTATTTGACAGAAATTGCCATATACCAGAAGCGATGTACGACATGGAGCACGGTTATGATAAAGGATGATTCACGGCACACTTTAAAACACACCTTCTCTAAACTGTAGCTCACACCCAACTGACTGCACCAAACAAGTTGAAACTTGTCACACACTGTTACTAAGGTTTGATGCGCTACTTCCCATATCGAAGATCCCTGCCTTTCTGCTGGATGGCACTCAGCAGCAGCGTTCGCTGTATTTTGTGATCACAACAGAAAGGCTCCATGTCACACATCGCTTCTAGAATGGAAATTTCTGTCAAATAAAAACACTACGGTATGTCCTCATCCACCTTAGTCACCAGATGTGGCACCGTGTGACTTCCGACTCTTTCCCAAAGTCAAAATGACCATGAAAGGTAAATGTTTTGACATCGAGGCAACTAAAGACACTCACAAAGACACTTCCAGTACTGCCTCAGAAAGTGGCAAGAACGATGGGATAAGTGTGTTTGAAGCGAGGGGGAGTATATTGAGGAGGATTAATGGCAATGTGTCTTTTAGTGTAATGAATTTTTTTAAATTTAAACATTCACTGTATTTTGTGATCACACCTCGTATATAAATATACTGTGGAAAGAAAGAAAACTCCCTCCATTTCTCCCCGAGGACGGCTGAGGTTCACTGCCTGGCCCTAGGACTCCACCCCGCAGGCCATCACCGGCCACCATCTCTCCACCCATCTCCTGGGCTCTCAGTGGGACTCAGCTGGGCGGGGAGATACTTAAGGAGCACTGGGCTGTTTAGGTCTCATGTCTGTCGACCTCACCAATGTTTTCACTGGAGAATCAGGCATTAGCCCAGTTAATAAAAGTGCACTTTGACTCCTAGCTGTCATTGTCAGAAACGTCACAGGAAGACAACCCACACCACCGCTGAGTCCACACCCTTTGTAGCAGGTAAGCCTCACAGCCCACTTTCACTGTTAGTGAGTATCTACAGGTACACAGGAGCATAATACACCATGTACCCTCAAAATGGTCAACAGTCACTCTTCAGCCGACCATCTAGACAAAAAGGAATCTGATGGTGCCCCGGTTTTTTAAATGTACAATTAGCATATGTAACTTTTACAAATCACATAAAGTAAAGCTATTTCTGTTTGGGAAGAAAGATAAATAAGTAAAATGAAGCAATCATTTGATCTGTCCTAATGACAGCCAAGTGACAGCATGATCTGTGAACACATAGATAAGTCAGGTAGAATGACCAAGCTGAACTCTTGGCCCATGGGTGTGAACTTTTAGCAACAGGACTTGTGGTCACTTCTGAACTTTTCAGTCCAGTTAGGTTTAGTCAACCACTTCCCTTGCACCCTACTTCTGGGGGCACTTGAATGAAACTATTAACATCAGGTTCCTGCCGGAAACAGTGAGTCTAATTTACTGTCCTTCAATAAAACTGAAAAAAAGTCTCCATGAATGTCTTATACATTTTTCTTATATTTATACCTAGATTGCATACATTTGTTTTGTAATTGTAGGAAATTTTTTTTAATTTATTTTTTATTATTATTAGTTTCAGGTGTACAAAACAATGCAATAGTTATCCTTTTTACCCATCACAAAGTAACAACCCCCCTCCCCCCATCTACTGCCCTCCCACCCCCGATATCATACTTATCTATTACAATTCCACTGACTCCATTCCCACACTCTACTCCACATCCCGTGACTATATGTATATATAATTATAGTTTACATACAATATTATTCAACATCAGCTTCAGATATATAGTGCGGTGGTCAGGCCTCTACGCCATCTATGAAGTGGTCTCCCTAACAAGATATGAGTCCCTCTAGTCCCCTAAAAAATATTTACAACATTATTGATTATATTTGCCAGACTGTCTTTTCTATCCCTGAGGCCATATTGTAATTACCAATTTGTATTGTCCAGTCTCTTCCCCTTCTCCTTCATCCCCACCCCCTCCCAACTAGCAACCATCAGTTTTTCTGTAGGAAATTTTTAATTGTGTTTTCTAACTGTGTATGTACAGAAATATAGTTGATTTTTTTTCCACCTGATATGTATTTTCCCCAGCCTTGCAATTTTACCAACAAAGTTTATGTTAGAATTTCACTAATGAGGGTTTCCAAGGTCAAGCTACCTTTCTATTATGAGATTTAAATATGTTAAGCTTTAAGTTACTCATTTTGCCACCCTGTTAGAAAAAGATTAGTCTTCAATGACAACTTTTTTGTTTTATTTTTTTTTAATTCACTAAGATCTCTTGGCAGGGTATGAGTTGTAATAATTTCTTTATTCTTCTAATGTTTTAATATTTTTTTTAAAAATCAATCTCAGTTTAAGTTAACTTTTACAAGTTTAGAGTCAAGATGTACCATTTCTACTCATTTAAGATTAGTGTTTAATAGGTCTAACATACACAGAATTTTCATGCAGAGATAATGAACTCTAACATTTTACTTTCTCTTACAAAATGTTCAGAAGAATCTGAACGTGGGAAGTGAACCAAACTGGGAGGGTGGAACTGATGACAGGAAAAGATGGAAAAATATGGCCAGAAGAACTGCCTTTTGAGGCTCTAAAAAAGTTTCCTATCACTCAGTTCACACAATTACTAAGCTGGTGCCTATGATGTTCCAGGATCTGGGGACAAGAAACTGCATGTGGCTATTTCTGTGCCCACACAGCTCACACAGAGGTGACACAACATTTAACTACCAAGGGACACTAAGAGTCCTCATGCAGCTCACAGCCTAGTGTGATGGATGAAGACCACAAAGCGGGGTGTCATCAAAGGACACCCACAGGGCACAGCTGTTTTGACCCTCTGTCAATTCACCCCAGTCAAGAAAATATATTGTTCATACTTCTTGACAAAAGGTTCTCCGTATACCTCATGCCAAATATGTGATTGGGGACATTTTAATCTTGGGTCCCTGAACACTAAGTTCTATGGCCGATATGCAGTGTTGTTGACATTAGCCAACGTCATTGGTAACCTGCAAGTCGACAGTTTACTGACTGAAAAAAGCAGCAATAATTCTTTCCTGGCTGTAAAAAAATGCTGAAACTCAGAACTCATTTTATTGACCAAAATAATTACAAAAATAAGGTTTGGCCTCAATCCTCTTAACCTGGTCTCTCTGTACAGGAATGGCACATTTGAAAATCTTATGATTTAAGAAAGGAAAGCAGGTGAGTCACAAGACCAAAAACCTAGTACTCCCCAGGGGGGCAACATGACACGGCTAAACCTGATTGTCCTGAAGCTCTCTGCACACAATAATTTGAGAAAAAAGAGGCAGTCGGTCACAAGGCGCTGTAAGATCCTTACTTCCAGTTAAAGAAATACAACCAGTTTTCTACATACTTAAGCTAACTCAGAGTAAATGTGAGTGAGTTATAAAAATTCAGTCACTGCTATTGAGAAAAGAGCTGTGAGTGCTCTTTTTAAGTCTTAGACACATAAGAATCCAGTGTGTTTGCTTTCGCTACAATAAGGCTGCTAATAGTAATAAGTCATTTGGGATTTTTTTGGTTCAAAATTCTTACAGATTGATATCTAAAAGGTCAATCTAATCAGGCACCATTAACATTCAGAAATATTAACTTTTCATTAAGCAAAGTAGTAGGTTAACGGGAAAACCTTTGACGTGGCCTAAAAAAGAAGAAAAAGAAATCTTACCCACAATTTCTCCATGTACTCCCTGATGCCTGAAACAGCTTTAAAAATGGTCAAAACCTTTAATGACACAACTAAAAAGTTAGGCCTAAAATACGTATGCCCCAAGAAATAGAACAAAGAACTTTTCAGTTAGGAATCTTAATTTGCTTTTGGTTACAAGTGAGTTGGAATTGGCTTTACTAAATAAAAGAGAAAATGATAATAGAGCTAAAAATGTAGCATAGAGGTCAGCAAACTATATACAGAGGGTGACAAAAACATGTATACACATTTTAAGAAAGGAAAAATCTGTATTAAAATTGTAATACTCAATATATACCGATAGCAAAAAATGAATACATGTCACATTTGACTTCTGCAGTTACAAGAGGTGCTCAAAGTGGTTACCATCAGCGTCCAGACATTTCTGATTATGGCAAACCACTGCTTGAGCAACACTGACCAAAGTGTCCACTTGTATTGCTGTGCATACTGTTTCAATTTCTTCCCAAAGTACCACCAGTATAGCCGGTTTTCTATGGTACAACACATCTTTTAAGGTCCCCCATAGGTAGAAGTCAAGGGGTGTTAAGTTAGGAGAACGTAGGGGAAACTCAACCACACTTCTTCGTCCTATCCATTGTCCTGGCAAATTCTCATCGAGGTAAACTCTCACATCCCGGTGGAAGTGCAGTGGGGCGCCACCTTGTTAGAAGTAAAATCGATCATTCCCAAAAACATCTTTTGGGAGAACACCATACTACACATTGCTACCATAATTCAATTCAACTTCAAAAAGTAATACATAGATAACATCTCTTAAAATGTGTATACATTTTTTGCACACACCCCACCCCACCCCCAGTATATAGCCCACTGGTCAAACCTGCTCCGCTCCACTGCCCATTATTGTGATAGGAGTTTTTATGTATTGAAATAGTTGGAAAAAAATCAAAAGAATAATAACACTTTCTGACATTTGAAAATTATATGAACTCCAAAGTTCTGTGTTAATTCATTAAATTCTTTTGGAATATAGCCATGCCCACTTGTCTACAGATTGTCTATGGCTACTTTCACTCTAGAAGGAGTTGCTACAGAGACCATATGACCTGAAAAGCCTAAAATATTTACTACCTGCACTTTACAGAAAAAGGCTGGGCTGGCTTAAAGCATGACTGAATCAGAGGTTCAGGAGTCTCCTCTTCCCCACGCTGTGCTCTCCGCCAACATTGGGCCAGTTATTGAGCTAGTATCTTTCAGCCCCAAACCCACCTACCAGAATCACTATCACCAGAAAACCAATGAAAAGTTCAGACCTGCTGAAAAGCAGTATCACCACCTGAGGGTATGAGGCCAGCATTACTATCAGCTACCATTTCCAAATGGGGTTGCTGTGCTCACACTTACACAAACCACTTAATGGGTGAATAAAGGGAAAATTTAACTAAGTAGATGTAATTTTACTTAGTTAGATATACCATAAATTCCTTAAAGTTCTTTATAACTATGTTCCCTTTATGATTTTTTTCATTATCACCAAATTACTTCTTGTGACACTGCCCCCACCCCAGTCAAAAATCCACATATAACTTTTGACTCCCCTAAAATTTTTTTTTTTTTAAGATTTTTTTTTTAATTGGGGAATTGGGGGGATGGGAACAGTGCTGGGGAATTGGGGGAAGGGGAACAGACAAGTTGCTGTCCTTTTGTTCTTCAGTCTAGTTGTGGAGGGTGTTGCTTCACTGGCCCAAGTTGGCACCATCATTGCGCTCTTCCCGGGTGAGGCAGATCAGTCGCCGGCTTCAGGACGGCCGCTCACTGCGGCTGCTGGCCGCTCACGCTGGCTGCTGGCTACACACGGTAGCCCCTGGCAACCCACTGCCACAGGGGCTGCAGCCTACGCCATCGCCGGCGACTTATGGCAGCCCAGCTCCAGGTTGAGCTGTTGTCCAGCATCTTAGCTGTGGAGGGCAGTGTCACTGGCCCTCATATGTGGGATCCGAACCGGGGCCCTCTGGCGTCCCAAGCCAGTTCTTAACCATCGCGCCACTCGGCCTGCCCGACTCCCCTAAAATTTTAATTGTCCCTCAGTAACCATGGGAGATTAGTTCCGCTACAGATACCAAAATCTTCAGATGCTCAAGGCCCCTGTATAACATGGTGTAGATCGATGCATATAGTTGACCCTTCACATCCTCAGACTCACCATCGTGGACTGAAAATAGTACAGTAAGTCCCCGACTTACGAACATTCGAGTTGCGAACTTTCCCAGATACGAACAGACCTCTCATTACGAATATTCTTAGATGGGAACAAATCGCAGAAGTAGCTCATGTGTGTGAGCTCAGGTGTGGGCCAAATTCCATCTTGCCCTCCATCTCCTATCGCTGATGATCCTTCAACTCCACCATCTCCCCCCTACCCTCCCTCCTCCAGTTAGTAACTCTCTTCTTGCCAGTTCACTCCATGCAATCCCCTATATGCCAGTTGTTGTACTGTACTGTACCGCCATTTTAAGGTAACTGTAAAAGTAAAAATAGTTTATTTACAGTATTTTTGTGTGTGTTTAGTTTTTTTATGCTTTACATTGTATATTTGTGTCAAAGGTGTATAAGACTCACTTTGTCGGACTTACGAACGAATCCGACGTACAAACATTCTCCCAGAATGGAACTCATTCATAAGTTGGGGACTGACTGTAGAGGTATTTACTGAAAAAAATATAAGTGGACCCATGCAGTTCAAACCCATGTTGTTCAGGGGTCGACTGTATTTTCTCCTGCATTACAATAGTAGAACATATGGCTTTTGAGCCATTTTTATTGAGACTTAAAGTATATTTAAAGACTTCTGAAGACCAACTTCCAACACTGTTGTGGACCAGAATGTCTGAAGGGCCTCTGTTTATAAAATCACAGGATCCTGCATATGAATAATTTTTATGCATCAGGGATTCACAAGTGCAGCAAGTAAGAAAAATTTTCAAGGCTCCGCCTTTAATCAACAAAGGCAAAAATAGAAAAAGAACTCAAAGAAGATATACAAATGGCAAATAAGCATATGAAAAGATGTTCCACATCAGATGTCATCAGAGAAATCCAAATTAAAACAACAAGGTACCACTTCATACCTATTAGAATGGCCATAATTCAGACCACCGACAACATGAAATCCTGGCGGGGACATGGAGCAACAGGAGCTCTCACTCACTGCTGGTGAAAACACAGATGGTGCAGCCACTTAGGAAAACAGTCTGCAGTTTCTTACAAAACTAAGCATACTCTTACCAAATGATCCAGCAATATAGTTCTTTGGTATTAACCTAAAAGTTGAGACTTTTGTCCTCACAAAAACCTGTACATAGATATTTATAGCAGCTTTATCCATAATTGTCAAAACTTGGAAGCAACCAAGTTGTCCTTCAGTAGGGGATGGATAAATAAGCTGTGGTCCATCCAGAAAACTAAATATTATTCAGTGCTAAAAGAAAATGAGCTATCAAGCTGTGAAAAGGGAGGGGAGATAAGCTGGAGGGTGAGTTTAATCATCAATGGCCAATGATTTAATCGATTGAGCCTATGTAATGAAGCCTCCATAAAAACCCAAAAGGACAGGATTTAGAGAGCTTCTGGGTTCGTGAACACATGGAGATTTGGGGAGACTGGCGCTCCCAGAGAACATGGAAGCTCCATACCCCTTCCCACATACCTGGCCCTATGCATCTTTTCATCTTGCTATTGACTCATATTCTGTAACATGCTTTGTAATAAACCAGTAACCTTGTGAGTAAACTGGTTTCCTGAGTTCTGTGAGCTGCTCTAGCAAATTAATCCAACCCAGGCAAGAGAATCATGGGAACCTATGATTTATAGCCAGTTGGTCAGAAGCACAGGTGACAACCTGGCAACTGAAGTGGAGGGTGGTCTTGTGGGATGGAGCACTTAACCTGTGAAATCTGACGCTGTCTCCAGGTAGATAGTCAGAATTAAGTTTATTGTAGGACACCCACCTGGTGTCGGAGAATTGCGTGGTAGTGCAGGAAAAAAACCCACACATCAGAATTGAAGTCAGAATCTCAACTATTTAACACGGGAAACTTTTTCTGGAAAGGCCCACATAGTAATATTTTAGGCTTTGTGGCCTCATAAGACCTGTTATATATTCTTCTTTTTTTATAATCCTTAAAAATACAAAAACTAATCTTAGCTCATGGGTTATACAAAACAGGTTGCAGGCCGGGTTTGGCCAGCCGATGGAGTCTGCCAACCCCAATCTGACACAACGTGTATTTCACTAACTCATTTTGGATGATCTACTTCTCACACATCTGTCTCACCATAGAATGTTGAGTCCTCCAGGTCAAAAATCTTCGTTTACTGCAGGGGTCAGCAAAATGTGGCTCCACATGCGAGCCACATGTGGCTCTTTGGGTACGTTCCATCCCAAAAGTTTGCCGACCCCTGGAAGAGCCAATCCTGTCCCTCACAAAAATGTAAAAATTATTTGAGAGCCATCAATATATTTTTACATAATCACCATTATGTGAATAATATCCTTTAAAAATTTGTAAATGAAACTATGATGGTTTTATTTTCATTTTCAATTTTACTTCAGAGCCACATGTAGGTACCCAAAGAGCCACATGTGGCTCGCGAGCTGCAGTTTGCCGACCCCTGGTGGCTCTTCCGTCTCAAAAGTTTGCCAACCCCTGGTCTACTGTGTTTACTACAGAATCCCAGGGCTAAAATAAGCACAAAAATCAGATACTTTTAATGAATGAAAGTAGGAATACTTTCAATTGGGGAAAAATTTGTTTTATTTAAAGCTCCCCAATGGTTTCTATAGTGGAAGCCATTGGTGCTCCACCCAGATCTCTTTGAATCCCTTTTGCCAGCACTGAGTGTCCACCCCCCAGCTTTTGAATTCTTTACTGTGAAAGGCTCATACCTTCCCTCTCCCTCAGAGAACTCTCCCTCGGAGAACAACCCTGGACCCAGACCAGAGACCTGGAAGTGCAAGGGAGTTCACATCCACCCAGGATGGCCCCAGGCAGTGACTGATGCAGGAACATGAAAGCTCAGCTCTCTTGCTTTCAGGGGTGACAGACTTTGCAGAGTACTTTATGCTCCAAAACTCCCCTGGAATCTTGATGAGCCTGGGACTTCTGAAATCGTGCCCTCGGTTGGCTTCTTGATCTTCCTTATCCTGTCCCCTCATTCCCCCACTGGTTTCTCCTGGGAGCACTTCCTTAACCAACCACTGGCCCAGGAATCCTCACCTCAGGACCTGATTCTGAGGATACTGATCTAAGACAACCTCAGGTACTGAAGTAATACCAGGTACTGGAATTATCAGATACATAATATAAAACAACTGTGCATTATATGCTCAAAGGTTTGAAAATGGTACCACAAAGAATGAGCAAACGATGAGAAACTATTAAAAAGAACAGGCATATTTGGAAAAGAAGGAAATGGAACTTTTAAAATGAAAATTTAATTATTGAAATAAGCTCCATGGATGGTTGAAACAGATTAGACACAGCTAAAACTAAAATTAGTGAACTGGAAGAAAGATCTAAAAAGTGCATCCAGAATGCATTCCAAAGAGACAAGGGGAGAGAGAATATGAAAAAGAGATTAAAAGATATGAAGGCTGTATTGAGTTGGTTCAAAACGCACGTAATCAGAATCCCAGAAGGAAGTACAGGCCCAGCAATCTCACTCTTTGGTATGTACCCTGTAGACATTCTTGCGTTTATGCACTGAGGGACATACACCCCATACTGGAAATCATTTTGCAGTTCATCAAGAGAGTAAATTATAGCAAAGACACACAGTAGACTATTATATAGCAATGAAAACAGATGTACTACAGCTACAAGCAATAACATGGGTGAATCTCAAAAACATTTTTATAAAGCACAAAAATGAGCAACACTAAAGCCATATTGTTTGGGGATACACTTTTAGGCAAGGTAATGGTAAATACAAAATAAAAGATAGTTGTTACTTCTGGTGGGAAGGCAGAAATCAGACCCACCAGGTGCATCCAGGGTATTGATAATGTTCAAGATCTCAAGGTGGATTATAGATTTGTGAATGTTCATTTTATTATGTTCTTCATAAACTAGCATAAATAGTCTATTTTTTTGCATATATCAGACATTACACTAAAAGTAGTATTTGCAGGATCTCTATAAAACAATTAGTATAGATAGGTGCTATAGATGCTCAGACCACCTTAACAGGTCAGATAGACCAGGGGTAGAATCTCATGTTTTACTGTGTCTTTGAGTAGGTTACTGACCACTCACAGACCTGACTTTTCTCATAGAATAAAGACAATAGTATCTGCCTCATAGGGTTTACTATAAGAATTAATATGGGGCCGGCCGAGTGGCGCGATGGTTAAGAACTGGCTTGGGACGCCAGAGGGCCCCGGTTCGGATCCCACATATGAGGGCCAGTGACACTGCCCTCCACAGCTAAGATGCTGAACAACAGCTCAACCTGCAGCTGGGCTGCCCATGAGTCGGCGGCCACGGTGTAGGCTGCAGCCCCTGTGGCAGTGGGTTGCCATGGGCTACCGTATGTAGCCAGCAGCCAGCGTGAGCGGCCAGCAGCTGCAGTGAGCGGCCATCCAGAAGCCGGCGACTGATCTGCCTCACCCAGGAAGAGCACAATGATGGTGCCAACTTGGGCCAGTGAAGCAACGTCCTCCATAACTAGACTGAAGAGCAAGGCGACAGCAACTTGTCTGTTCCCCTTCCCCCAATTCCCCAGCACTGTTCCCATCCCCCCAATTCCCCAATAAAAATCTTAAAAAAAAAAAAAAAGAATTAATATGGTAGGTTTGCTGGACTGTAAACTCCATAGTAGATAGGACTACATCTGTCTTGTTCCTCTGTGTATCCCTATTGAACAGCATGTGCGTGAAACGTAGTCAGTACTTAGGTCAATTCCTCATCCTTCTACAACAGAATGAAGCAATAAGGGGGGGGGTGTTTAGCTTTAGAGTGGTTGTTTCACTTTTTGGTTTTTGTTTGTTTGTTTTGTTTATTTTTTAGATTGACATTTTATCTTGGCATCAGCTACATGTCACTATATATAAGAAGTAACTTGATTTCTCTGGGTTTCAGGTTCTTTATCTGTTACACAACAAAATGGGACTAAAGTATATAATTTCTTGATGCCCATAGCCCGACATCATACTCTATATATTAGTCTTTTCAGAAAATAAATAAGGCATATTTCTGTTACACAAAAATGCAAGTTCAAGTTACACAGTGACGAAATATCTCTCAAAGAACGAAAATACCACTTGAACAAAATGACGTCTGAGATGGTCAAACTGTTCAGTGACTGTCATCTCAGGTGAGTGGGCATCAGGGCACCTTGCCTTCTGGCACGTTGTATTAGCTTGGCTCTTTTATCTCTGACCTCCCAGTTCTTATTCTTTCTCTTTTGGTTTCTATTCTTCTTCTACCCTCTGTGGTTACCCCTAAAACTCAACTCTCAGCATCTGATAAGCTTACCTACTCTCACACCTTTAACTATTACAGTTATCACAGTTAATCTGGGTCCTGCCATCATTTCATCTACAGGTCAAAACACACTTCAGGACCTCTGTTCCTAAGATGTGATGCCCTTGCAGTTCTCTGCCTATCATCTGCTGTAAGTCAGCTCACCTGCCCAGAGAGAATGCAGGAAACCCAGACCTGCAGCCCCTGGGGGATGCAGCAAGAGTTTACAAACACATTCAGGCCAGAAGCCTGAGACTCACACTCAGTTCTCTGACCCATCACACACCTTTACACCCTAAGGGTCCTTTCCTCACAATTGAAGCCCCTCCTTCAGTCTCAGTCCATGTCCCCACCCCTGTAGGTCTGTCTGGCCTTGACCAGCTCATTGACACTGTAATAGCCGTGAAGGGAAAAGAGTGAAATCACAGACATTTTTGGCTCTGAGAATGTGATAAACAAGACCCACTGAGAGCACCAGTGAATTCTGTCCCCTCCCGGAGGTGCCAGCTGACTTACCTGATGTTTTCCAGGGCGTTTGTTATCTGCTGTTGCTCAATATCATAGAGTTTTACTTTGAAGCCTCCACTGGCAAACAACATAGCCCAGCTTCGCCCAATGAGTCCACTAAAGGGACAGAAAATTAAGAAAAGCTTCTGGTTAACTTAGCGGAACAGATTTTTATTCCTAACCCAGAACACATTTTTAAAAATTATACAGCATCCTATTCTTAAAATATTTAATATCTTAAAATCACACATTTTAATAGCTGTATTGATTTAAAATGTTATCTGAGTCCTGAATCCTTGACTCCAGTGCAGCCTTAATACTGTGTGTGGCACACCACCAAGTGTCAGGTAGTTAACACGCGCTCACACAATGTAACAAAGTTACAGAAGGGAGGTGGCAGGGTGTTGTGGAGGTGAAACCTCTGTAAACCTCCATCTGACCACTGTTCTTAAAGAACAGATAGTATTTTCTGTCCTCTTCAAATAAATAATTCCTGCAACCACCAGCGGCATCTGATCATGTATTAGATGGCAGGTAACATTAAACGTGTTATGTGTCTCACCTCTGTTAATCTTTACAGCAACTCTACAAGGTCGGGGCTATTATCATTTCCATTTTATGTATGGGAAAACTGAGGAACAGGTGGGTTAAGCTGCCACAGGCTAAGATGACAGAGACATCTGAGTGCCGAGCTGAGATGAACCCAGGCAGTCTGACTCCAGTCCTTACTGTTACATTCTGCCCAGTGTTTCAGATTTATTGGAAATAAAGGGACAGAGGAACATGTTAAATGATACTACAGGGATACATTCCACATAACCCAGAATGTGGGAAATTTTTACAGACAAATGACCCATGTTCTTCAACAAGTAGGCTGTCAGGACTCGGACCATTTTTCAGTTATATTTGCCGAGCGATGTTGAGGGTAGAGGAAATCTATCCCTCGAGGACAAAGAGCAAGCATGCTTACCTCTTGCTATAAAAACCATGGCTTCCTCAAGATCAGTGTTCCTCTCTGGAACACATTCACTAAATCTGCAGGTGTCCACCTTGCCCCTCCGCTTCATGCTCATGGGACTCAGGGAGAAGGGAAACCAACACAAATATAATGGTTATGCTGCCTGCTCTGCTGTGATTAATAAAATCCTTTGTCTCTGACCCCAGGGCCTCATGTCCTCTGCCAGCATTCAGGCAAAGTTACTAGCTTGGAGACAGCCTGAACTTACAGTACAGTAGGGCAAGCTTATCTCAGTCATGGGTATTTCACTGTAGTAACTAAAGGAGTCACCTTGGGGAAAGGGAGGCTAGAATATAATAGCAGTCATAGGGTGGTCTGCAAGAAGCATTTTCCCCTCTCCTTAATTCAGCTACACTATAGTTCAGGTTCTGAGCACAGGACGCTTCTCACACCAGAGACAGTTACAACCCCCATAACTTCTGTCATAGCTTTTGGAACCAAGTGATTAAAGGAAAGAGCTTGGCATGCCTCCTATTGATTTGAAAACCCTGCTAATAGCACAGCAGTGCTATCCAAGCTTCAAAGCTCTCACCCAATGCTCACTTGAGCTAAGCCTTTAATACATTCAAGGAACCACCTTCTTGTTATAAGGTATCTTATGTGAAGCCATTCATAGGAAAAACAGAGTGAAAATAACTGAAATCACTTCTTCTCAACTTCTGGAGAAGGGAACGGAATTATACAGATTTTACTCTATATTCTTGTGCAATACTAAAACCTTTGTAATTAATATAAAATTTATATATCACATACATATAAATTTTTAATTAAACGCTCAGTGCTCTAGACCTGCACTGCCCAATATGGTAGACTCTAGCCACATGCAGCCATTTAAATTAGTTAAAATTAAATACATTTTAAAATTTAGTACATCAACAGTACTAGACACATTTAAAGCATTCAACAGCCTCAAGTTATCGTGGCTACCATCTATAGCAAGGGTATACATAGAACATTTCCATTTTTGCAGAAGGTTCTATTGGACAGAGCTGTTCTAGATCATCTGAAGAAAAAAAAACCCAGAGTTTGAAAGAGATACTCTGAGCATGAAGACTTCTTTCTCTTCTTCAAACGCGCGCGCGCGCGCGCGCACACACACACACACACACACACACACACACACACACACACACACTCCAGACTTGCAAGGTGGTTAGTTAGAAGGCCAATTAACATTCATGCTGGTCATCCCAACTGACCAGCCATTAACTTTGAACATTTCTCTTCCTGCTGCCATTATCATAATGTTTGAAACATACAATAACTTATTTAACCATAGAAGAAGCCCTTAATTCAGCCTAACTCTAGAATGAAGAATGCTTTCACAATGGGGGTTACAGTAGTGTGTTCACTCTGTGATAATCATCAAGCTGTACACATGATTTCTCCACTTTGCTGTAAGACATAAGTTGTAAAAATATTTTCTAAAAAGAGCAATATTTTCTTTGCCACTTTGTGGTTTAAGAAAATCCCACAGCCCTACAAAATGACTCATGCATACATGGGAAAGCCTGCGCCCACATGTTTGTTGATCAGGCTCCCGACCCTGTAGCTGACTTACTCCTTCAGGGATGGCCACTCCACTTGGCCTTTAAAGCAAACTTAGCATCAGACTCTCAATCTACTGGGTCCCCTGACACAATTAAACTGAGAGAGTCAGTGCAGAGGACAAGGGAAGTGCCCATGCCAGGCTTGGGGAACAGAAAGGGCTAGCAGACTGCACAGTAGAAAGGTAAGGTACTTCAATTGGTCTCTGTATAAAAGCCCCTAGTGCTATAGCTGCTTTTACAGAAA
The DNA here is from genome assembly GCF_001890085.2 of Hipposideros armiger. Classification (NCBI taxonomy): domain Eukaryota; kingdom Metazoa; phylum Chordata; class Mammalia; order Chiroptera; family Hipposideridae; genus Hipposideros; species Hipposideros armiger. Next base: position 671,748 of record NW_017731528.1, on the reverse strand, counting down.
AGACTTTCCACAAAGGAGAACAGAACAGATTCATCTCAGTAGGTAAACCTCCTACCACAACTTGACTTGCTTTTTCAAAATAAGTAGAAGCACTTCTCAAATAAGCCTGCATTGCAGGGGCAGCCACAGAAAAGGGAGAGAAGGCAGCTTTCTGAAGATCTGCTTTCTTGATTAACAAAGGTTACATCTTTGCTTAAACCTGCATTGTCCAGTACAGTAGCCATTAGCCACATGGGGCTCTTAAGCACTGGAAAAGTGGCTGGTGACAAAATTCATAAACATTTAAAATGAAGTCAGGAGGCCAGAAGAGGGCACTCTCATGCCCTAAGTGGGTCTCAGAGACCAAGAGGAAAAACTCTGTTTATCACCAGCTCTCCCAACTTGCTCTTCTCTATAAAAGAGTGTTCCTTTCCTTTGTTTCTCTGGACTTGCCTGCAGTTCACTTTTAGACTGCATATCCCAAATTGCAAGTCTTTGTTCTTCCCAAATAAACCACTTTTGCTGGAGAAATATGTGGCTGTCTATTTGTTTAAGGTCAACACCATTCTGAAGTGAGATGTACTACAAGTGTAAAATACACACTGGATTTTAAAGACAATATCCAAAAATACCATAAACTATTTCATTAATATTTTATTTAAGTTGCACGTTGAAGTAACACTTTGAAAATATGCTAAATAAAATATATTAAAATTAATTTCACCTTTTCTTTTTATTTTTTTATTATAACTCATAGAAAATTTAATTACGTATGTGGCTTGCATTTCTGGCTCACATTACTTTTCTAAAGGGCAGTGGTCACTTAAATGATTAACTAGTGTTATAATTCATTTATCTCAGTAGTTAGTTTGGTATCAAGACACCAAGTTCTACCCCTAACTATTCTTCTACACTAGGATCATACAAAAGTAAGTCACATCTCCAAGGGGGATGTGTAGTTCTTCATCTATAAATACAGCGGGAGCAGGGGAATATTCACACTAAAACAGTAGCTTCAACCTTTCCAACAAAGACAGTACTCTAAGCCACCATGGTCCTTATATTTGAATACTGGTTGCCAAATAAACTAATGTTAATAACTTTGTTTATGGCAAAAAAAATCAACATAAGGCAAATGTCCAAAATGAAATAATATCTATAATATATAAATATACAAAAATTCCCACAAACAGAACTAAAAGAAGTACACAACAAACATGAGAGGGGAAAATCCTGAACAAAGTAAGTGAACAGGAAATAACAAATTAGCGTGAAAACAGATTCTACTGTTTTAACAACAGCAAATAATATACCAGAATGGCAGAGATTAAAGACTGACGATGCTTAGTGTTGGTGAAGCTATGGGGAAATGAACACTCACAAACTATTGCGGGGAATTAAATTGGTGGCTAGTATCCAGAGGCAATCTAACACCCTGTAACAAAACTGTGTTTGTAATATTTGACCTAGAAATTTTACTTCTAGAATTTATCTTAGGTTAATATGGGCAATGCCCAAAGATATCTATTCACAGTAAAATTTAAGTTAGCAAAAAATTAAAAACTAACCATCTAATATTCAAAATTGGTCAAATAAAATTAAATTATACACAGATAAAGCAAAGATAACAAGTTTTTAGCAACTGTTGAATACAGAGGTGGGTATGTGGGTATTCTTTTTCCTATAATTTCAAGTCTTCTGTGTGTTTGAAATTTTTCATAATAAAAAGTTGGGAAGAAATTAGTTAAACTCCATATAACAGACCTTAAAGACAAAGTTGATTTCTTTTTATAGTAGTAGGTTTCATGGCCTGTATTGACCACATTCCTCTACTGGGCAGACCAAGAGCAGAATGCCAACTCCTGGAACCTGCAGGCATCCCTTACCCACACACTCAGTCACTGATGATTGGATGTGAAGTGGACACCTTACCCAAAGCAGCCAATCAACTGGCTTACCAGCACCCAATGGTATCTGTAGCCTGGCTCACATAAAGGAACTGAGCCAATCAGATCTCCTCTCCTGAAAATCGGACCCAAAATATGGGAACTATAAGTCAGTAACAGGCACTAGAGTTGAAAGGTTATGACACTGGGGTTGCAGCAATGTCCAAGATAAAGAAGCAGGAGGGAGAGAAAAGTGAGCACACACAGACGGGGGAATCTACAGAACAGACATTAATGTAGAGCCAGGTATACAGAGATTGTAGGCTGCATAGCCCCAGAACGAAAGCTTGTGGCCTTGGTTTCCACTGGGCTCTTTTGTGCTCAGTACTACTTTACATCAGGAAAATGCAATGAGCCTCCTTAGAGCCTGGGATATCTCATTAATTTTTCTGAACCTCCTAGATACCTGGGGACCATACAGTGGACCCTTGCCATTTGGATTATATTCTGACATGCTTTAAAGCTTCTAAATGCATAAAAATGTATTCTGTTACACAGCAGCAAAGCAGCAGGGGGGAAAAGTTAAGTTATAAAATTGGCTCTGTTCTAATTTCATCATTAATGTCACTTTCCTTTGAATAAATCCACTCTAGATGCTTTTAAAAGTATCTTTCCATTCCACAGTCACTTATTTACTGGGCAAAAGTTGAAGTAAAACTGTTCCTACATTCTTGATCTAAGTAGGCTATGGGGCATTTGCCAATAAGAACTATAAAAATTCCCTAAGAAGGGCGCATTTAGTGTTTGAGCTGACTCAAGAGGTAACTGGAGCACCCTACGGTTTACTCTGTGTCTCTCTCTATATATCTCTGTCTCTGCATGTTTTAATGCAAAAATGAACAAGAATACCTAGAGCAGCACTTTGAAAAAATTTCATGTCTCAGAAAATTTCTCAAAAAATGTACATAGTCACCCCCAAAGTAAAATTTTGGAATAGAAAAACTGAAGACTAGTTTAAGGATGCTTTACTTGACTTAAACCAACATACTAGCAAGTCCTTTACACTGCACATCAATTTTTTAAAAACACAATCTCTGTTATAAACGCTCAAATGTCTGTCTACTAGGACCAGGCATGGTGGATACACAACCAGTGATGATACAGTTTCTACCCTAAAGGTATGGTCCCAGAAACAGAACTTTTCCTGGAGCAGATGGCTGCTGGGCTCAGACCTGAAGGAGTGAGCCCAGTGAAAAGGGGGACCAGGAACATGACAAGGTTGGTCTTCCCTCCCATACAGATTCCAATTTTAAAACAAGCTCAAGGCATAAATTTGGGTAAACACAATGATATATATATATAATGAATATACAATTCATATTTCAGTTGTTGACCTTAAATAGCCAGATATTTCTCCAGCAAAATGGGTTTATTTGGGAACAACAAAGAATTGCAATTCTGGACACGTGGTTTAATGGCAAACCACAGAGCAAATACAGAGAACAAAGAAGAGGAACATTCTTTTATAGAGGAAAAAGTGAGTTCAGAGGTGCTGTTGTAAACAGAGTCCATTGGTGGAAACTGGGAGTTCAAAGTGTAGAGGCTTTCCGTTGGCTGAGTTGTAACAGTCTTTCATTGGCTAAGTGGTTGCCTGGTGAGGAAAAGATCCTCCTTCTTCCTGTTGGAGTGAATAGAATAGAAAAACATGTTCCTGTTGGACAGAGAGAGTATCTCCTCCTGTTTGTGGTAATTCATGATGAGTAGTAGGGTATAGGAGCTCCCGCTACAGTCCCTGCCCACTCCCATTTACATGAGGTTTCTGTTTGATAATCTTCAGTTATCCAGAAACACCATCTTATATATACCAGAATAAGTTCCTCTGTAGATGTGCGATGCCAACAGAAATGAAAGCCTGAGGACACCACTTAAATGCAAACTTATTTGCAAGTTACTCATTTCTACTCCCATTTTTTAAAGTTGTCATTACCGGATTTTCCCTCTCTTTATGTTCCTGCAACCCTAGGCCTTAGGGGGTTTTCTCTCCTTTCGTAATTCTTCAAAACACACTCTTACTCTCTCAAGCCCATCATTCTGAAGGGATCTGCCTTGGATGCTCATAGGAAAGCTAAGCAGCTCTGAGAAAGAGTGGCCTTTATGAAAAGATCAGTGGAAAAGAATTTAAAGAGACTGCATTTCTAGCAAATACTTTTAACAGGCAGCCTGGTATTGATAAGATGGAAAAACAATGGCCCAATAGGTTACTGAAATTTAAATATGTACTTGTTGGTCTTGTTGACAAAACAACATCGAGCCTAAAAGAACGCTTATAAGAGTTTATTTGAGCCAAACTGATGACAATTGCCAGGAAGCAAAGTTTCAACGGATTGAGAAAATGCTCCGGAAAATGGCCGTTTTGCAACTTATTTTATACATTAAAATCAAAGAAGGAAGGTTGCATGAAATCCACTGGTTGTAGATTAAGTGGGTAGGAGAAAGCAAAGTGGGAAGATCTCTGGGATTGGATAAAAAGTAAAATGGAGAGACACACACTTCTTTTACATTGCAGGGTACAGGATAGTTAATAGTATTTTACAGCACATATAGTATTTGGGGAACAAGATAACAATGAGGGATTTTGTAGATACCTGCTCTCGTGTGGTGGGTTGTGCTCCCTGGGGGTAGTCTGGAAAAAGATATTACTCTGATATTGCAAGGGTATGTTATCTTAGATGCAAAAAGACCACAGACAGGCTTAAGGTAAAGATTGACCTTTGTCAAGCAAGCTACAGGCCAAGGGTGTGACTACTGGCCATGACTTGCTTTTAGTTAGGAATTTTTATGTTCAGACCATCTTATGTGGTTATTTTTCAGTCTCCTGAGCTTGTCAGGTTTAACATGTGGCCCCTTTTTTGTCCACATTCTGTTGAAATCCAAGAATGAAACTCAACCAGGTTTTAGCGAATTTAAGTGCATGTTCCTTGGAACCACCTGTGGGGCTGGAAGAAAAAAAATAAAGCTGAGGGAAGAGAGGGGAGAGAAAAGGGTAAACGGAAGGGAAGCACTGCTACCCCAGAAAGGGTGTCTGTCGAGGTGCTGAGGGTATGGCGGTAGACAGGACTATCAATCCTGTGCAAAGTACTGTGGTCATTATAGCTTGCCAGCCCTGTCTAACTCCTTGTCACCCTCCCTCAAAGGAATCAGAAAAGACTAACTCGCCAATCTCAGCTCCTTCTCAAAAGACCATGACCCTTCCAGCATGATTAGGTGCAGGCAGGACAACACTAGGAAGCAAGTGGGAGACTTAAAACGCTCTACCCCTTGACGCTGGACATCAAAAATGCAAGGCAAGCATAGTCACCGTACCTGGTTCAAAGTTCACTTTTACACATACTTTTTATATTCCTTCTCTAGGCAGCCATACACACCACACCCATGTGCCTGGAAAGGTCAAAGGCACAGTTCATGCCACTGCATTGTAAGCAAAAGAAAGCTGACAAAAGGCATCCTGACTCCTTTCTTCAATGGATTCTAAAGGAAAAACCCTGACATTGGAATTGTTCTCCTGACAGGGTTGTAAAACTGTTGGGGAGGTCAGGTAGCCAACACCTCAGTGGCATAAAGGGAAACAAAGCCGACACCAAACAGGTGCTTCCAACTAGCAATAGCAGGTATTAACATGTGGATTGCTGATAGCTTACCAGTGGAAAGATACACATAAATGCCTTTTTTAAATGAAAATAGCAAGAGTTTTAAAAGAGGGAGAGAGAGCACCAACCAGAAACCTTTGGATGGAATTTCGGCTGTTAAGACTGACATCCTAGGAAACTGGGCTCCAGCGTTCCCTTCTGGAAAAGGCGTATTCAAGAATTAGGCAAGGCAGTTGTGTTCCCAAGCACCTGTTCCCGCCCACAACGACACGCTGAGGACCGGAACACGCGCTCCCACGCCTCGCGGGCAGCCTGGTTCGGGGCGTGCATCCACCCTCCCTGCTGGGCTGGTGCCATCTCGGTCACTGACAAGCTGTGACCGTGGGTAAACTGCTTAATCACGGTTTTCCTATCCATAACATGGGAAAGGTTAATCCAGCTATGCAGACAAACTTCATGTCGCCCACACAGAATGCCTGGCACGTCTACTTGGACTTGCTGGCAAGCAGCATCACCGCACGAGTCCCTTAAACCGCCTTTGCATGCGGCCTGCGCCGTCAGGTGTCTGAACCGCGGCTACGTCAGCGTGGAAAGAACCAACACTGCGCTCCACAGTGTGCTCCACCGCACTCCCGGGCCGGGCCAGTGCCGCGCGGAGCACCTTCGCAGGACCGGGCCAGCGCGCCCCCACCCGCTCCAGCGACAGCCACCTGGGCACCCACCCGTGCAGGCCACTTACCTGCCAACGATAACCACTAGGCCAGCCGCTGAGGAAGCCATGCTGGCGCTGGACTGACAAGTAGGTATCACACGCACCAAGAGCAGCTTGGGACTCCCGGCTCCGTGCTGCGCAGGGTCCCACGTTGGGTGGGCTGTGACCCGCGCCCATTGGCTGATCTCGGAGCTGGGGCGGTGCGAGGGCCCCGATTGGCTCCGGATTGGCTCTGGATTGGCTCCAGATTGGCTTGGGCAGTGTCGGGGGCGGGCTCCTCTGTGAGCCCGCTTGGTGCTCAGGGTTTGGGTGGAGCTGGCGGAGGGAGGGCCCGCGGAGGGAACGCCCAAGGGAAGCGCGAAGACCCGACCCTAGACTCCAGTAATTCATTGTTTATTTTTTAGCTTTCGACCTTGCACCCTAAAATCAGTGTACAGAGTGGGGACGCTTCCAGGCTGGCACAAGACTCAACCTCCAGAGGACCCCAAGGAATCTCTCCCTAGATGATTAGCACCTCTTTCATGCTCTCCAGCTCGGGCCTTTAAACTAAGGGCAGTTTTGAGTTTACACTGATAATGCATTTCTAAGGATGATACCTGCCGCCTTCTCCAAGGATGAGAACGGAGGCCCAGGAACTGTGGGACAGAAGGGAAAGCTCCAGATGCGTGAATCTGTGTAACAGGAGGACTGCAGTGAGCTAAGGGGATGGGAGCAGTGGGAGCTACCGGAACTGCACTTCCTCCTCCAGAGGCCGAATTGCTCAAGTGTAAGAAAAAGGAAATGTCACCCTGCCTGACGTCTGGCTCTTTTTGGAGCCCAGAAACAAACAGACCAAGAGGAAAGGGCCTCATACATCGCAGGACAGTAGTTTGTGTCCACACAGCACACGCTGAGGGGAAGTACCATGTCATCCAGCTCAAGATGATTAGAGCTTGAGCGGAAAACACCTCCAACACCAACAAACTCTGATGACAAATAGAGCTCTTCCTTCATTTGTTTTCCCCAGTTAGGAACATGAAAAGATGTATGTTAGAGGGAAGGCTAAGCTTTAAGGAAGCAGTTAACAAATTATCAATAAACCTTTGAAAATGTGCTCAAGTCACTTTTAAAAAGAGAAATGAAAGGTAACACAACAAAGGTAAGTCATTCTTCACCCATCTAATTGGCTAAAATTACCAAAATTGATAATATTCCCTATTGGCAACCAAGACCTTTTTCTACACAATTGAAGACAGACTTAAACTGGCACAGGCTTTCTGGAGAGAAATGTTACAGTATGTTGTTGGGAGAGCTGTCACCATGAGCCCTGAGCATCCCTGCACATTCTTGCTGAGTGTACCACACGGCAAGGTGTATCCATCTTATACTGAGCAGTTTCTGTAGCTACTCACACAGGCAGCTAAAGAGGTGAGGGCACCTGCAGAGCGATTACCCTATAACTGCTCACTCCTGGGGTGGAAGGGGATTGGCTTGTTTGCTGCTCACTACAATGTTGGCTCTGCTAAAAAATAAAAAAATAAAAATAAATTTTAAAAAGTGCTGGTCCCTTGGCCCATTGCAAATGCCAGGGCCGTCTGGTCCTCCATGTAACCCCATGCGAACTGGGGCTCCAAGAACTATGCTGACACTCTGGCTATTGCTATTGCTGTGAGTAATAAGGTCTTTTATCTCTAACTCAGGAGTCTCATGTCTTCTGTCAACTTCCACAAAATTGTAACACACTAACTTGTTAGTTTGAAAAAAGGTGATAAATCTCAAATCCACCAGACAGTGCTTGACACATCAAAATTTTAAATGTATCTACCCATTGGTTTTACAATTTTAATCCTAGAGAAATACAAGTGGACACCAAGATAGATTAAGTTGTTTATTTTAATATAGTTTTTAAATGAGAAAAATATTGAAAACATGAAGAAATGGTTTTAAGGATTATGGTACGGAGGATTTCTTCATGTGGCAAAGATGCTCTTCAAAAGACACTGTTAAGAAAAATAAAAATACCAACCACACACTGGGAGAAACTATTGGTAAAACACATACCTGATTAGAAACTCATGTTCAGGACATACAGAGAAATCTCACAACTCAATAAGGAGAGAGATAACTGATTAGAAAGTGGGCAAAAGATTTGAAGAGACAGTTCACCAAAGAAGATATAGTAATGGTTAATAAGCAATGAAAAGATGCCAAACATCATTAGTCATCAGAAAATGTGAATTAAGGGCCGGCTGAGTGGCTCAGTTGGTTAAGAGCTCGCTTAAGAGTTTGAGCTCTGAGCAACAGCGGTTCAAGTCCTGGCCCGAGCTGAGCAGCCGCTGAGCTGACAACAGGTGGCAGGATGGCTCAGCTAAATAATAATAATAATAATAATAATAATAATAATAATAATAATAATAATAAATAAAGAAAAAAAAGAAAAAAGAAAAAAAGAAAATGTGAATTAAAACCACAATGAGATACCACTATACACCAGAAGGATTAAAATTAAAAACACCAAAAATACCTTGTGTTGGTAAGGATGTAAAACAATGGAATTCTCATATATTGCTGGTAGGAATGCAAAGTGGAAGAATCACTTGGGAAAATAATTTGGCAGTTTCCTCTGAAGTGAAATATACACTTAATATATGACTCTGTAATCCCACTCCTAGCTATTACTCAAGGGAAATAAACACAAGTGTTCACACAAAGATGTGCACAGCAATGTTCTTAGCAGCTTTATTCATAATAGCTAGAAACTAGAAACAACTCAAATAAGGAATAGAATAACAAATTTTGATATACTCATACAATGCAATAAGAAAAGACAAAGTAGCGATGCCTGGGACAACATGAATGACTCCCAATAACATTATGTTTAGCAAAAGAAGCCAAACATAAATATCTATGATTCAGTTTACATGTGACCCTAGAAAAGAGGCTCTCTGGGGCTGAGGGTATGGGAAAATTTTGGGGGTGATAGAAATATATGTATAAATTACAGGTGTATAAATTACCAAAACTCATTGAAATATACGCTTAATTTAAATGCATTATATTATATGTAAGTTCTACCTCAATATGTTTTTTTTTAAGTAGGATATTGGATAATGTATATTCTTCAAGAATAGAAGTTTGGTTTACTCCACCCCCACCCCACACACACCAAGGGGAATAAAAACACAGACAAAACCTTTATCAGTTGAGATGCTGGATGAGGGTGAACTTGAAGCAGTTGGAAAAGGAAGTAATAAATATTAAGTTCTTCTGACCAGTAACACAAATGCAGACTGTAGCAGCCATGTGTTTTTCCCTTATTTTTATCTGTGTAAGTATATGTGTGTGTATGTTATCTAATTTCTTTTCCTCCCTCCTCCTTTTCCCCTATTATCTTATGTAAGAGTTGTTGGTAGTGCTTAAATTTATAATTTAGTCTGTAGGTTATAGAACATTCAGGTGAGATGTAGACTGAATTAGACACGGATGCCCTGAGATGGATACACTGACTGCTCACACTTGCTCCACCTGCCATTTGGGAAGAGAGAGCAAGAGCATCTCTGTGGGAGAAGAATTGCATCTTCTTAGGAGAAAGCATTGTCCTTGCTATTGTGTCACAGACAAAAGGGTGTGTGTAGAAGGGACTGTGCCAGTTATTGGACTATTGGCTCTCTGCTCCATATCTACTCTTCTATACTCTGGTTTGTGATGCTGAAGCAGGCTTCCTGTTAAGTTCTACCAATATGGGTTCTAGAGAAAAACGAGAAGGTGGAAGGAGGAGAGAATGTTTGCTTGCTGATGCTGTTAGTGTCACCCTACCAATCGCACTAGTGACTTCCACTGGCTCTGTCTCCAGCTCTGTTGGCCCTACCAGACACTGTCTCTCACACACCATCAGAGGTGCACCCAGCTCCACCAGGCCCCTCCTCTGAGCCTCCAGTTCTAACATCCCCCAAATCTTCCCACCTTCCCTGAGTCCTGGGGGGCAGTGCCACCTCCTGATGCTATCATGTTACCTCAGTGTTCTTTTCGCTTTCCAGTTCTTTAAGAACGACTGAACTAATTCTCTGTATTACATTCTCTGTTGCAATATCTAGTGTGATTTCTGTTTTCCAGACTGGACTTTTGACTTCTATAAATGTTAAAAGCTGGTGTTTATGAATTGAATCTAATGGAACCAGGTAGTCTGAAAATCCATATGCATTTAGAGACGTTTTCACATGAACTTCCAGATGGAAGTTTAAATGTATAATCTCTGACATGTTCCCTTTTCTTTTCTTTGAATTCACTTAACTGAACTTGGTCTGATATTCTAGACTTTGGAAGTTGAATTTGTATAGTACGAGACTCAGGAATGAGAGGAAAGTTCAGTAAAGGGAGCTTTGAAGTTGAAAAGTTAAAGTTGAATTAAGCACCTGAAGACATGTAGATGCTGATCTAATTAGAAATTGAATATTACTAGGCAGAATGGGTTTGCACAGCCAAAATTTCCTTATTACAAATCTTGCACATATAACCAAGTATTCAGCCATTGAAAACTGGCCAGGTGATGGCTACATTAAACTTGGCACAGACTTCAGAGGTGAGCTCCATATGTTTGTCCACTCATTTCATAAAGTCGGTTAGGATTAATTCTATACTGCCTTAGGAGTTCGATAACACCACCAAGAATAGGTAAGTATTTAAAAGTTGCCAGATTTTAAGTACTAGCAGCTGTTGGAATGCCAACACTTCAGACTGAAATGTCCATATATAATCATACAAAATACGAATTGCAAGTGACTCTAGAAAGCACTCTTACTGGGACATATTCTTAGGACAAAAAGAACTACAGAGAATAGCTTGAATGTCATTTGGTAGTTTTATTTTTCATACCATTATCATACTGATATTTTTAACTATTTTTTTAGATAAAACAAGTAAATATGCTGATTTTGTTTGGCATGAAGATATCTCCATAAGAGAAAATAAGGTATAATTATAGAAACAAAGAGTTTAAAAAGGAATGCTATGATGTTAGAATTGAATTGAAAATATCAGTAAGAATGCACATCTTAAACAAACAAAAAAAAATGGTATTTTCCAGCTCTGCCCTCTGAAATGGCTTAGAATCAGCACCAGTAGCACAAATCTGCCCTGCAATGCTGGTGCCCAAACCTGGGTCTGTAATGCCATTTTTCACTAACAGGAACCAGGACTCCTTGGAGAAGTGGTTGACCCACGCTTGGAGCAGGAAGTGTCCCAGGCTGGCCTGAGATGCTCGGGTGCCCAGAGGCAGGAAAGCTTTCAGATGTCAGTGGGATGACATCTAGGGGACCTAGGACTCTGCCTCCAGCAAAGCAATAAGTTAGCAATGATGGACTCACTTGGGGTATCTGGTCAAATGCTCTGCTCTTTAGTGACCTCAATTAATTGTAAGAATTATGTTATTAAAATAATTTTTTTCAAGAATTAAGTATATACGTGGATTCTAAGGAACTGAATGGATGGGAGAAGTGGATGGAGATAGTCTCAGAGACACAGAGGAAGAACTGAGGGTTGCTAGTTGGGAGGG
>NW_017731528.1:654390-654711 GCF_001890085.2 Hipposideros armiger | reverse complement strand
CCACAACAGCAACCAAAGGTAACCAGATACTCTCTGCTGTACAAAACAACCCTCACCCTCCCCTCCACTTGTATGGAAATAACAATCAAGCACAAGGAGAAAAAAAAACGAGCAGAAAAACAACAACGGTAACGAGAAAAGGCGAAGAAAGAGAGACAGATGAAAGGAAAAAGAAAACAAAAACAAAAACAAACAAACAAAACACCTGCAGAAAAAATGGAATGGAGGAGGTAAATCCAGCTATGACAAGGAAGCAGGAAAGAAGGGAGAGAGAGAGAAGTTAGAAGAAAAGGAAAGAAAGAAATAGAGGAAGAGAAAAAA
>NW_017731528.1:641725-653637 GCF_001890085.2 Hipposideros armiger | reverse complement strand
AAAACCAAAAAACCAAAACAAATGCCCCTTCCAACCAGGCCCCCCTGGTTAAGCTGCTTTTCTCTCCACCACTGAAGCGGGTGGGCTGCATCTCCATGCTTCTCGTTTCCCTCTTCTCCTCCTGGGTTGGGATTTCTGCCCCAGCCACTGGGCCCTGTGAATCCTGACGAACACCGAACACCAGGCGGGATGGTCAGCACCAGAGGCTGAGCGCGTCCAGATGCTGCAGAAACCGTCTGCCTTGTCCTGGATTCCCACAGCTCTACAGCCGCGGGAGCATACAGACTATGCCTGCGGTCTGTCGCGCGCCGCCTAAGGATTCTGCCTTAGCGCGCGCACGCTGGAGGGGTAGGGAGAGAGCCGTGAGCACTCCAATCTACTGAGATCCAGCGTCTCAGCCACCGTGGGCGCGAGCAATCTGTCTCAATTACACGCCCTCCTCCTCCTCCTCCTCCGATCTGCAGATGCGCGCGGCCTGAGGATTCTGCCTTAGCGCGCACACCAGTGGGGTAGGGAGTGAGCAGTGATCACTCTCCAATCTACTGAGAATCCCCGTCTCCGCCTCCGTGGGCGTGAGCAGTCTGCCTCCTCCAACGCGTCCTCCTCAGATCTACTTCGCTCACGGCCTGAGGACTCCGCCCCAGCGCGCGTGGGCCGGAGGACAGGTGAGGGAAGTTTCCGATCTGCTGAGATCCCCGGACTCAGAAGACCGGGCGCCTCCCGTGTCTCCACGCGCCTCGCCTCCCAATTCCCGAACCCGTCGGGTCTGCCCACCTCTAAGTAGTCCACGTGGGAGTCCCTTTGCTGCTCAGCGTGTCCCGCAGAGTTGTGTTTTCGCTGCCGTGGTTTGCGCGAACTAATTCAGTGACTTCCTTACCGTGGCCATTTTCTCCTCCTCCAGGTATGATTCTTTATAGGTACATTTTTAAAAGCTATTCATCTTTTAAAACAAGTGAGATGTTTATTTTTCCTCCCACTTAACCCAGTTCAGGGTGGCAGGTGGTCGGAGCCTCTCCCGGCAGCTCAGAAGGCCAGGAAGCATTCAGCCTGGACAGGACATCCTTCCATCTCAGGGTCACTCACACCCACACCCACACCCACACCCACTCAGACAGGAACAGTGTAGACATGCTGATTCACCTCATGTGCACACCTTTGGGATGTGAGAGGAAACCAGTCCCTGGAGAAAACACACATAGACCTGAGGAGGATGTACAAACACCACAGACAGTGGCCCCAACTGGGAACTGATTATTTTTTCTCGTCACTGTTATAACAAAATGACACTTAACCAAACAACGTTTATCAAGGACCTGCTGTACAGTAATTTACAAATGCAGTTTTTAAATGCTGGGAAGGTATTTAAGTAACTTAGTAAATTAAAAAGTCCCTTAAAAGTGATTGATAAAATTTTTGATATATTTTAAGAAAGAAAACAATCTGGCCTTTGAATTCTAACGTTGTAACTTTAATAAATTGAATATTAATCGTTTAAATAAAAAGTAAACAATCATCTTTCCTATGTACTAAAACAACCTATCAACAAAAACTCCTATGAATGGTGGAAAACTAGGATTCCTCCAGAATGTAAGTAAGACCTCAAGTCCCAGGCTAACCTTTGAGATAAAGATGGATGCAAATCCCCTTGATCATAGGTGCTTAAAGAAAAAAGAAGTTCCTGCCTAAAGAAAGCAGAGCTGGGCAGAAAAGGCCAGGTGAAAGTGTCAAGACCTTGTAGACAAAGAGGAGACCTTTAACCAGGGCCAGGGCTACCTCCCACACGGCTCAGCATCGCTCAATGCAGGCAAACCAGCACACCTGGGAATGGAGCCCAATACAAGGACCTGGAGACGAGTTAACAGCTTCCACTTCTGTCCCTCAGAGAAGCTGTTTGTGGATGAGGATAGAGGCCTTAGCCAAAAGACTAGAAAGATCTCACTGCACAGCCAATGCAGTGGAGGTCAGGCGAGATGAACTGTTACTGAAGCCTACTGGTCTGGCTGTGTCCAATGAACCGACTGGGTCTGCAGCCTGTACATATCCGTTTCTGTGGATAATTTGCACAGGTGAAAAAGGACATCGAGGAGGTTAGTATGAGGGCCCTGAGGTAGGCCACAAAGACTCAGCCTGGTGGACATTCTACTTCCAGGACCCCGCATTGGCCAAGTCCTGGCAGGAAAAGCTGCAGGCAGGAGTTGGCAGAGCTGTGCTCTTAAGGAACTCACAGGACAGAGGGTGCCCTGCCACTTTGGTGCCCACTTGGCAAAGCTGAGAAAGAGAGGACTTGAGGAGAGGAAGAGCCTTCCAGCTGGTGTGGAAGGTGCAAGACTCCATGAAGACTGGATAATCAAGCATTTCTCCGTGGGCTCCTAGGTCACAAACACTTTGATATTGGTTAAATGTAGCACACAAATTTGGTTTTTTAGACTTTTTTCTTTTGAATTGTGAGTCTGAATACTCCTAGAGACAGATTCATGGCCCAGTTAACAACTTTGTCAGGCCAATCACTAGCAGGAGTGGCCAGTCCGGCCTCTGCCACGCTTGAGGGACAACCATCAGGAGGGGCCTCATGAGAGAAGCTTGTGTGTTATGTAGGCAAGGGCTAGAGCCGGTGAAATTTGAGTTTTTCTATTTGCATAATCACATTTGTACCCAGGGTTCCAGGAAGCCTAGGCAGCTTGAATTACAATAACAACAACTCACATTCTCCTAGTGTGTGAGGTTATTGCACTTCCTTGTCTCATTTAATCCTCCCAGTCTTTTAACAATTGTTCTCATCTTTCTTACAGGTGAGAAAACACTTGAAATACAGCTAATGTGGCCGAGGAAACCAATTTTATTGTATTCATTTTATTCAGTTCTGATTTACAGCTGCACGTAGCCAACTCAGTTCTACATGTGGGGATAGAGTAGCAAGTGAGACAGATAAAGATGTCTAGTCTCATGGAATTTATACCCTAATGAGACACATGGAAAATAAACAAGTAGACAAAAATGGCATAATCTACAAGGAAACAAAAATGCAGGTCGTGATAAGTGCTATGTAGGAAATAAAGTAGGTTGAGGAGACTGAGAACCGTTGGGGGGCGGGGATGAAGGGGAGGGAGGGAGGTGGTTTTTGAAATCAATTGGTCAGAAAAGGCCTTTCCTGGCAGGGGAGGTTTGGGATATTCAAATGACTATACAGACCTGAAACAAAACCCCAAATCCTATTCTCTCTTGATCCCAGATTATTTACAATTTCCTCTTCTTTTAAAATAGCCAGGCCCTACTTCCTCCCTGAAGCTTTGACTACTTCACCCTGTGATTGGTGACCACTCTTCTATAAACTTCTGAGCTTACTGAAGGACTATCTTTATCTATTAAACTGCATCAGTTCCTTCTGCTAACAATAGGGGTTTGATCATCTACAGGACTTAGAGCAAGTGATAACCCTTTTCATGACTGTGTAAATCAGAAACTGTTTCATCTATAGTAAATCATCACACTACACTGATTTTTTTAGAACAAGGTACTTTACTGCTGTCTTCTGCACAATTGTTTTTATTATTGTTAGAAGTACTAAATTTATGCTGTTTATTATGTGAATAACACTTCCTTAGATGTGTCCCCTTTGTGCAGGGCCCAACATACACAGCTATATGTGCCAGAAGTTGTAATGAATATAATGTTGTCTAGGGAAATTCATGTACTTGAATATAACTATGTCCAGAGAATTGGTGGCTTCTTGTCATAAACTTAAGATTTCATAACCATTATAATTCCTGTGGCTTTTTCCCAGTGATTTCTGAATTCACTTAGAGAAGATGTCACTCATAGGTTTTATCTTTGTCTAGGCTCAGGATTCTGGGGGCCATAGGAGGATGAGCAAGAGATGGAGATCCTCAATTTGAATTACCAAGAAAAAAGGTGAAAGGCTAAAACAACAAGCATGAAGTCTTTCTTAAGCAAATAGGACAATTAAGATTTCATCCCAAGTGACCTTTGATTGTCTTTACTGGGGTTTTAGAGAAAGTACTTAGATGCCTTTTTCAGTCATTACTGGATAGAAAGACATTTGCGATGAAAAAAAACAACAACAAACATTCTCCTTACATTTTGACACAGTTGGACAATTCTATATATAAGCAAGCACAAAAAGACAAAATGTTTTCACCTTCCCAAACAACTCCTACTCTCCCCTAGCATTAAACAGACTGGCCCAGTCACCAACCAAATGAATAGGAAGACTAATGATGTTTCAGTGAAGTGACATCTAGTTCTTCATGAGGAGAATTTTGAAGAGTACATGGAAATATAACATTAATTCACCTCCCAATATTCTGTATTGTATTATTATAGCTATTTAAAGAGTTTACCTCACACATCTTTAGAAAATACTATCACGTCACTAATTGAGATAGGAAAATTATAGGCTGTCAGGGAAATTGCCACAGTAGAGGGAATCAGGGCAGAAACCATAACAGAGCCAGGGCAATAATTTTATTAGCTGACAGATAGGTTTAAGTCACAGGACCCACCAGTGACAAACTCAGATGGGGGAGGAGGAAAAGCTTTTTTTCAAGCCTGTAACAATAAGTCAGGGATCGCCAGGTAATTAGCATAACATAACACAGTCAGGAGTCCTAACTTCAAAGCCACAGTCTCAGCTAACATACTCCTCTCAGAGCAGAGACAATAATTAAGCTGATTTAGCTCTAAGGAAATTAGACAATTTTGAGAAAACACCTCCTCTGGGCTAAACAGCAATGTAAATCTGATAATAGAACCAAAAGGGGCCAGCCAGCTCTTCTCCCCAGGTATAAAAACAAATCATTTGCTCTAATTAGTGGACACCCCAGTTGGGAACCCCCCCTCGTTTTGAGAGCTTTTACTTTCTGCTCTAATAAACTATCCTCTGCTGCAAACTTTACATCTCTGGTCCGTGTCTCCATTCTTCGGTGCTGTGAGACCATGATCCCAGTGCACATACACACACACACATAAAAAAAATCCTGCTTTGTGATGATTCTTTGAATTATGCTTTGGGGGCTTACAAACACATGTAGTTTATTCAAAGTTGTTTTTAAATGGTGCAGCCAGGGGATTTTAATATTCTCTCCATCCTCCCAGCCCTGTCCAGTAGTTCTGTGGTGGTGGAAATGTTCAGTATGTGTCCTCTCCAACACAATAGTCACCAGCTATGGGTGGCTCTGAAGACTGAGTGACTTGGAAGGTGGCTAATTAGACTAAGAAACTGGATTTTTAATTTGATTTTATTTGAATTAATTTAAACTTCATTTTAAATAGTCACTTGTGGCTAATAGTTACCACTTTAGACATTGCGACTTATACATGTTCTTTCCTCTGCTGGGAATACCTTATTTCTAGCTTATCCATTTGTGGAACTCCTATGAATGAATGAATGAATGAATGAATATGTTACTGTTAGATACTGTATACACCTGACACAGATCAATAAAAATATTTAATGCTGACAGAAAAATGCACTTAATTAATTTCACTGTTTTGTGTCATCAAATGTCTTTGTACAATATTCTAAGAGTTTTGGTTATTTGGGCATTCTTGTTTTTTTTTGTGTGTGTATGATTTTGGATGATGAACGAGTAAGAATTTACTTTGGATTGGAGAAGAGTTACTAGATTTTTTTCAAACCGCATTCCAGCCTTCACTGATCCTACTCTCGAATCCAAAAGCTAAATTCACATCTGTTACTATGAGTTACCAATTCAGGCAAGCAGAAAAAAAATGCCATGTTATACTAGGGAATAAAGTTTTTTTATAAGCAACCTCTTCTGAAAGCAGGAAAAGGAAAGGCTATGAGTTACCAATTCAGGCAAGCAGAAAAAAAATGCCATGTTATACTAGGGAATAAAGTTTTTTTATAAGCAACCTCTTCTGAAAGCAGGAAAAGGAAAGGCAAAGTGATGGAAGTTTACTTTGCACAAACTGCCCTTTTAGAAATCAGTTTTGAAAGTGTGGCTGGAACAATAGTGCTGTGTGTGAGGCTCGTGAAAGGGCCCGAGTGTGCTGCTTCTTGAAGAAAGCCTTTCACACTGTCTCTGCTTGGCTCCAAGCTCCAGCAGGACTGGTGGGCAGCAATTCCAGAGTACCACAGGCCACCTTTCCCCAGTTCCCATCCGTAAAAGTTGTTTGAACATTTATTAGTGTTCTTCCACTTTGCCCTACTCCCCTGTTTCAATCAGCCATCTCCTTTCACACTGAATACTTACAGCCTTATTACCTTAAATTTAGGGCAATCTGCTGGTTTGTTAAAGTAAGAGATGTGTGAAAGGGGACTCTTACTTTTTTTTTTTTTTTTTAGCTGAGCCATCCCGCCACCTGTTGGCAGCTCACGGCTGCTCAGCTCGGGCTGACTCGAACCGCTGTTGCTCAGAGGGGACTCTTACTTTTGAATCTGAACTAAAATATATATTAGCACTCAGGAAATTCCCTTAATAATAGCTAAAATTCCTTTCACTGTGAACATCACTGGAACTAGCAAGCCATCAGGAGCTGGGGGAGAATCATCCTTCTGACAAATGAGAAGTTGGATGAGACTGATGCCTCAAAAACAGGTAGAGCAGCAAGAGGCCAAAGATGACCCCTCCTTTTACAGGTGACAAGTCATGGTGCTAGGGAAATATGGGACCCAATGACTCAGTGGCAATGCTGGAGGTAGAACCCAGAATCCTGGACTCTTAGAAGTTCAGCCCTCCACAGCCAGGGTTTCTGTTTCTCTCACCCAACAACCCCAGCGACAGAAGAGGGTGTGCACACTGCCCTCCTTGGGCCACAGAACACACCTGACTCCTCCAAACATACATCACACTGGAGTTCAGTGTTTTCTTATGAATGTGTAATAATTTACATTCTTCTCTGTAATATAACTGTATTTGTGTTCATATAAAATAATATTTGAAATGACTTACCAACTTAAATCACCTAAATTTCCCCCCAAAAGGTAGTTGAGTATAATGGGTGCTTCAGAAAAATTCACTTTCCCATATGCACCAGGCTCAATGGCACAAACCCCTGAGTGCATCTCAGAACTACAGCCATTCATGGAACTTGGCAGAAATCAGGCAGTTAGCTGAAAACGCAGATTGCATTATTGCTACCTTTTACTGATAATCTTAAAAATAGTTGGGTTTTTTTTTATTTTATTTTTTTTTTTTAGCTGAGCCATCCTGCCACCTGTTGGCGGCTCAGCAGCTACTCAGCTCGGGCCAGGCATCCAACCGCTGTTGCTCAGAGTTCGCACATTTGAGTGAGCTCATAACCAACTGAGCCACTTGGTCGGCCCCAAAAATAGTATTTTTGCTTGTGGAATGAAGTATAGTCTTTGTTTATTGTCATCTTTAGCTTCTGTTGTCTTAACCTAGTGATAAGAGGAACAGGGCACAGTTATATAGAAGGTCCCTTGATTTGTAAATTTTCTGGTAAGTTGGAGATAAACTTGGGGAGGAAAAGTGGAATTATTAAATATTATTTGGGATTTCCAGTTAAGATGGCAGAGTAGGTGAATGCTGTGCTCACCTCTTCTCAGGACCACGTAAATTACAACTGAAGTACAGAACACCCATTATTGAAAATCGCCTGAAGTCTAGCTGAACCAAAGACCTACAACTACAAACATACAGAAGAAGCTACCTCAAGACTGGTAGGAGGGGCAGAGAAGTGGAACGGGCTGGTCCCACATGCGCTTGTGACCATTAAAAATTGGGGGGGGGGAATATCTCAGCTGCAGAGATCCTCCCCTAAGGAGTGAGAGGTCCCAGCCCCTCCCCAGTCCAGGGTTCCAGTGCCGGGGAGAGAAATCCCCATGATTTCTGGCTGTGAAAACCAGTGGAGATTGTGGCTGAGTGAGAGGAGGGTGCCTGGAGTCCCAGGAGCTCCTCTTAAATGGCCCATGTAGGATTTACTCACTGACAGAATCACTGGTTATGAGCTTCAGCGCTGGGGCAGCAGCTCAAAAGGTTCCAGGGACATAGGGGAGGAACTGAGTTGTTTGGCTGCAGGATGAGGGCTGGAGGGGCAGCTTTCTCATGGATGGAGGAGCTATCAGAAGCCATTGTTTCTTTGTTGAGCCCTCCCTGTCCCTGCCTGCAAACGAGGGTGGGTAGGCACCATATCTGAATCTCCATCACACTGGCTATCACCTTTCATCTGCCCCACCTTAGTGATTCCCTGAGACCCCATCCCATTCCAACTTTTGGGCACACCCAAGCCACTATCAATGGTTTTTCTGTATAAAAGGCTTGCCTTGGTGTGGGAAATATGTTAAGAAAATTTGCTTTCATTGGCTGATGTTAACTTTTGTCTGTTAGCTTTTTGTTCCCTCACATGAGAGACTGCATATGAAGTGAAGTTTAGCTTTTGGTTGGCTCCTTGCTCCCTCACATGAAAGACTGCATGTGAGGTGAAGTTCAGCTTTTTGCTCCATCACATGAGAGAATGCATGTGAGTTTGTCTGTTAGCTTTTTGCTCCCTCACGTGGGAGACTGCATGTGAGGTGATGGTTAGCTTTGGTCTGTTAGCTTTTTGCTCCCTCACATGAGAGACTGCATGTGAGGTGATGGTTAGTTTAGGGTGAAGAGAATCCTTAGCTTAGGGTTGAGAGAATCCTCCCTCGTCTCATTCCCATCAGGGGAGATATGAGATGATGTTGCTTTCTGTCTGGTTTGCCCACATCAGCAGATGAAGTGAAAAAGTAAGTTATATCAAGATGACATGACAGTCACATTGCCAGCCCTTGTTGTTTGTCCAGATGAACTAGCTGGATAGGCAACATTCTTATCATTAACCACGGAACCCTCACAGAACTGGCTATTCCCTGAGGGGGAGGCAGGAACAAGGAGCTTGGCTCTAAGGTACATCTGAAAAAATGTATAAGACAGACTCAGTTGGCAAGAGAGAGTTCTTTTGTTGGTGAGTTGTCATTGCTCTAGCATTTTGAGGAACTTGCATGCAGCTTGCAGCTTACAGCATCAGGAGACGCCTGGACTTCCAGCCGCAGACCTGGTGAGGTCTGGCTGGCTCCCGACCTCTTCAGTATTGTTCCCTGTGGTTTGGTGAGCTTCTCTGACATAACATTAATGTGTATAGATTCATCTTAACTGCCTTTTACCTTCTGTCATTACACATTCTTTTGATTGCATTCTTTTGATTGCCTGGATTGCTTTTGTCTTTGGTTATTGTATACTGCTATATAAATTGATTAAATATTGCTAAATAAATCAACTAGTTCCCCCCTTAGTGTGTGCTCCTCTTTCTTTTCCCCCGCTCATTGTTACACTTGGCTCATGTTGCAGACTTTGCTAAAATCTCGCACTGGTTTGCTAAACCCAAACAAGTAGCAACTGGCTTCAGCATGTCTTGTACCTCTGACAGAGCAACCCTAAGTCTAGCACTAGCAATAGCTGGCCTTGGTTCATAGCTTGGCCTCTCAAAGCACCTCCAAGGCCAGTGTGGGTGGCAGCCATCTCTGGGTTGCTTTGCAGCTCATGCCAGGTGGCCCCAGGCAGGGCACAGACTGTGGCTGAACTTGGCCTGCAGCGAGTCCCCTCACAAAAGGCCCCAGTTTTGGCAGGCCCAGTGGCCAGCTTTAGACTGGGCCAAAGCATCATGTGGCCACTTCCAAGGACGATGCGCCCAAAGGGCAGACTGGCAGGCACCAGAGCTTTGATAAAGTGAATCCTGCTCTGTAGGGTCAGCCCCTGCACAACTTTTCCTCCACTGTACTCACAGCCAGACCTCACAATAAATCAGCCAGGTCAGTGCCTCCCATTGACCTGCAAAGAGCAATCAAGTCTCAACTACAACAGGAAGGCACACACAACACACACAAGGGACACACCTGGAGCACCCAGCTTTGGTGACCAGGGAGACCGTACCACTGGGTGCCACAGGACACCTACTACATAAGGCCACTCTACTAAGACTGGGAGGCATAGCAGCTCTACATAGAAACAAACACAGGGAGGTAACCAAAATGGGAGACAAAGAAACATTTCCCAAATAAAAGAATAGAACAAAGCTCCAGAAAAAGAACTA
This sequence comes from Hipposideros armiger, assembly GCF_001890085.2. Classification (NCBI taxonomy): domain Eukaryota; kingdom Metazoa; phylum Chordata; class Mammalia; order Chiroptera; family Hipposideridae; genus Hipposideros; species Hipposideros armiger. The sequence goes on along the minus strand of NW_017731528.1, from coordinate 643,581 downwards.
AACAAAATGGAGAAAAACAATCTACCAGAAGCAGAGTTCCAAACACTGGTTATAAGGATGTCTAACGATCTCAGGGAGAACTTCAACAAAGAGATAGGAACCATAAAAACGGAAGATAGAAAACATTAAAAAAAGCCAGTTGGAAATAAAGACTACAATAGCTGAAATGAAGACTACATTAGAAGAAATCAACAATAGATTAGATGAAGCAGAGGATTGAATTAGCAATTTAGAAGATATGGCAGCAGAAAACACTGAATCAGAACAGCAGAAAGAATTTTAAAAATGAGGATAATTTAAGGGGCCTCTGAAACAACATCAAGCATATAAACATTTGCATCATAAGGGTACCAGAAAGAGAAGGAGAGAGCAAGGAATTGAAAACCTATTTGAAGAAATAATGATGGAAAATTTCCCTAACCTAGCAAAGGATATAGATCTACAAGCTCAGGAAGTGCAGAGTCCCAAACAAGATGAACCCAAAGAGGCCAACACCAAGACACTTAATTAAAATGCCAAAGGTTAAAGACAAAGAGAGAATCTTAAAAGCAACAAGAGAAAAGCAGGTAGTTACAAGGGAGCTCCCTTGAGACTGTCAGCTGATTTCTCAGCAGAAAACTTGCAGGCCAGAAGGGATTGGCATGAAATATTCAAAGTGATGAAAAGCAAGGATCTACAACCAAGATTATTCTACCAAGCAAAGCTATCATTTAGAATCAAAGGACATATAAAGCGCTTCCCAAACAAGAAAAAAGCTAAAGAAGTTTATCAACACCAAACCAGTATTACAAAGAATGTTAGAGGGGCTTCTTTAATTCAAAAAAATAAAAAATATGAATACTAAAATGGCAATAACTACATACCTAACAATTACTTTCAATGTAAATGGATTAAATGCTCCAATCAAAAAACATAAGAGGGCTGAATGGATAAGAAAACAAGGCCCTTACATATGCTGCCTACAAGAGATTCACTTCAGATCAAAAGACATACACAGACTGAAAGTAAAGGGATAGGAAAAATGTATTTCATGAAAATGGAAACCAAAAAACCAAAAAAACAGCTATGGTAGCAATACTTGTATCAGGCAAAGACAAACTAGACTTTAAAACAAAGGCTATAACAAGTGACAAAGAAGGACCCAGTAATCCCACTTCTGAGTATTTATCCAAAGAAACCCATAATGCAACTTCGAGGGGACATGTACTTCTATATGTTCATTGCAGCATTGTTTACAATTGCCAAGATGTGGAGGCAGCCTGTGAGTACATCAATGGATGAATGGATAAAGAGGAGGTGGTACATATATACAATGGAATATTGATCGGCCAAGAAAGGGAATGAGTTCTTGCCATCTGTGGCAACTTGGATAGACCTGGAGGCTATTGTGCTGAGTAAAGTATGTCAGACAGAGAAAGATAAATGCGATGTGATTTTGTATGTATGTGGAACCTAAAGAACAAAATAAGCAAACAAACACAACAGAGACAAACTCATAGATACAGAGAACATTTTGATGGTTGTGAATGGAAGTGGGGTTGTGGATGGGTGAAAAAGGGGAAGGGAATAAGAATTACAAGTCGGTTGTTAGGCTGTAGGGAATAGCATAAGGAATACAGTCAATAATATTGTAGTAACTATGTTTGGTGTCAGATGGGTACTAGATTTATTGGAGTGATAGATGGGAAGAGAGTTGGGGGACAGGGTGAAAAAGGTGAAGGCATTAAGAAGTACAAATTGGGGCCGGCCGAGTGGCGTGATGGTTAAGACTGGTTTGGGACACCAGAGGGTCCCGGTTCAGATCCCACATATGAGGGCCAGTGACACTGCCCTCTACAGCTAAGATGCTGAACAAC
>NW_017731528.1:601941-641330 GCF_001890085.2 Hipposideros armiger | reverse complement strand
AAAAAAAAAAGTACAAATTGGTGGTTACAGAAGAGTCATGGGGATGTAAAGTACAGCATAGAGAATGTCAACAATATGGTAATTACTGTGTATAGTGCCATATGGGTACTACACTAGTCAGAGGGATCACTTCTTAAATTATATAACCACTATGCTCTACACATGAAATTAATATAAAATAGTATTTAATGTCAACTGTAATTGAAAAATTAAAAAAGAGGGGAAGGTGAAAGGAAATAAGAGGTTCAAATTTCCAGGTATAAAACAAATAAGTCATGGGGATGTAATGTATAGTATAGGGAATATAGTCAGTAATATTGTGATAGTGTGATACAGTGTGATATGGTTGCTGGACTTATGGTGATCACTTCTTTAGGTAGATAAATGTTCAATAACTATGATGTAGCCCTGAAACTAACATAATATTGTATGTTAGCTATATTTTAACAAAAATCTTTAAAAAAATAATTTGAACTAAGAATAAATACGCTTTAATTATTAAGTTAAATTGGTTATTATCATACGAATAACATGATATTAATCATTAATGATAAATCACATATTCTTGCATATAATTGTTTTTTGTTTGTTTTAATTGGGGAATTGGGGGAGGGGAACAGCGTTGGGGAATTGGGGAAAGGGAACAGAGAAGTTGCTATCCTTTTGTTCTTCAGTCTAGTTGTGGAGGATGTAACTTCACTGGCCCATGTTGGTATTGTCATTGTGCTCTTCCCGGGTGAGGCAGATCGGTGGCCAGCCCCTGGACGGCTGCTCACGGCGGCTCTTGGCAGCTCACATCGGCTGCCGACTGCTCACAGTAGCTTATGCGAGCCCCCTGCAGCTCCACTGCAGCCTACGCCGTCTCTGGCGACTCATGGCAGCCCAGATCCAGGTCCAGCTGTTGTTCACCATTTTTTAGCTGTAGAGGGCGCAGCGTCACTAGCCGTAATGTGAGATCCGAACCAGGGCTCTGTTGCTCAGAGCTGTTGTCCCAAGCCAACTCTTAACCAGCGCGCCACTTGGCCAGCCCTATAATTGTTAATCACTAATGTTATGCTTATGGCTAACTCTTATATTCAATATAAGTGAAGCTGAATTATTAAGGGTAGTTTGGACTCAGATAAACAAGCTCTATGCTGGACAAAAGAATGTGCAGGTCCAAAAATTTTGTTGAAGGTGTCTGAAATCCCTTACAAGTAAAATTTTTTGAGTATTTTTAATTTTTTTTTTTAAATTTTTAATTTTTTTTTTTTTTTTTTTAGCTGAGCCATCCTGCTACCTGTTGGCAGCTCAGCGGCAACTCAGCTCAGGCTGGGCATCGAACCGCTGTTGCTCAGAACTCACACTCTTGCGCGAGCTCTTAACCAACTGAGCCATTCGGCCGGCCCAATTTGAGTATTTTAAAAAAGTTTTCAGTTTTCTTTTTATAGTTGAAAAAATGAAGACAAGAAACAAATGTATTCTACACATCCATCGAGGATGCCAAGAAGCATAAGGCACGACCCCACCTCCAGAGGCTTACAGTGACGGTATTAGTGATGATGGTACCAGGTGATGATGATGACAATGTCCCCTGAGAGGGGGAGGCAGCACAGACTTGCTTTCCCTCTAAAAGGACTATGGGGGTTCCATGATCCCAAGTCAGGAAGGACAACTGAGGCACCATTACCCTGAAACCGAGCACGTCCCTCCCATAGTAAAGACTGTCTTCTGACAAAACACAGAAATATGCTTACACGACACCCAGCCCCTTAGCTCCAACAGCTTCAGAACTGGGAGACTGCTTTCCCGGTGGACACTCGGTCCCCAGGGTCACATCCCTAATTGGATCAGGGTCCTTGCTTGAACGTGAACCTTTGCTCAGAAATTTATCTTTGTTCCCAGAGTCTTTATTTCTCCCTAACAGAAGAATATGAAGTTAGAAAGGCAGGTGAGAGCCAGCATGTGGACAGCTTTGAACGTGGGTTGCGTAAATGTCTGCAAAGCCATGGCAATTCTGATAGGAACAGAAACTGAAGTCCTGCTTATTCCTGGAAAGTGGTAAACACAACACCATTATTAGAAACCCCTCTGAAATCCCCAGTTAATTGAGGCTTTTTTTTTACTGAAAAACTATTATTTGGGGATGGAAATTAAAAAGAAAATTGAAGAGTTGTGATAAACATAGAGGTAATTCTAGATATTTACACAAATTGATTCAATTACTGGATGCTTCTTTGTTGCACACGTTAAGAATTTTAGGTAGTAATGAGGGTAGGAACATGACTGTGGCATTTTAGAACTAGATTTAAAGTGGAAAGAATGACCCAGGACAAACAAAAAAAAAAGTAAAAAATCAAAGAAGAGACAAAAGCAACTGAATGTTTTGTCCTGACTGCGTGACCAGCAAGCACACCAGAGTGGTTTTGTAGCCAATATCGTTGAGTTTATTTTTATGTGTACCTTTGAGTTGAGTTACTTTAAGGCCAAGAGCTTGCCTTTTTCATCCTTTAAAAGTCATGATAATGCCTAATCTTCACCTATTTTGACTAATTTCTCTTTGGCAACCAGTATACTATAAAGTTAGTGGTTGGACTTTAGTGAGTACTCCTAGTTATAAATTAGAATTCCTCGGATTGAACCGTGCTTTGTTTATTTCATATGCTAACCATGAGGGCATGTGGTGGTGTGGGCACAACCTGAAGACCCTCATGCCGCCTCTCATATTACATGTTAACCTCAATTTGTTAACGACTGTGTTTTTGTGGTATGAATGGACATAGGACCCTCGCATTAGGGTAATTTGCAGTTCAATGTCCATTTATTTTAGCACAGATTGAAATTATTGGCAGGCTAAAGTTAATTTGTAACTTGCAAGTAAGAAATATTGCCAGCCTGACCACAAAGTGTGAGACTTCGGTTAAACTGTGAGTGCCCTGTGTACCCACAATTCAGAGTCTAAGGATCCCCCACAAAGGCCGTAAGGATGGGTTTTCTGCACTTGACTTGTGCCCGTTGTAAAAACTGTGCTTTTCGCGTTCAGGAATCTGAATCTCATTTAGATAACTCTAAGGGAGAGCGTCCCATACATCTGATGTGAAATATGCAAAATTGGCCTTCTCATTCTTTTTCTTGCACATTACCACACAGAGAGCCACTGATTAAACACCCAGCTAGGATGACAGGTTGCTGCTGTGCCACACGAGCAGTAACAGGAAAAGGGGGTCTGGAACTTCAGTGATTGTGTTTTCATGGCATTGAGTGGTGATTATCTTTCTAATAAGTATAAAAAGGATGATAAGTTTTACCCATCGTGTCATTAGCCTCAGGATAAAACTGGTCTCAGTTATTTGAAAGACAAGGAAAAAATATTTTCACTCAGTATTTTCAGGCTCTTTGCTTTTAACATTTAGGGTAACAAAATGTCTTGATAATGTTAAAGATTTACCAGGCAATCACTGCATTCGTGGTATTTTTCTGGGCAGAATAGGTGAAAGGTTTTCACAGCACCTGATGTTTTGCCCTGCTGGGATGGAAACCCAGAGGTGAGCAGCCTCGTGTGGTCTACTTGGGCGATCGTGTATGTAGATACTAACTATAAAACTGTGCTACACTCTGATAGTGGAAGATCCACATGCTGTAGGAATATGCAGGACCTAATATAAACCGGGTGTTGTGGACTGAATTATGTTCCCCCAGATTCACATGTTCTAGTGCTAACCCCCAGAACCTCAGAATGTGACTGTATTTGAAGATAGGGTCTTTAAAGAGGTGATTAAGGTAAAATTAGGCTATTAGGTGGGTATTAATCTAATCTCATTGGTGTCTTTATAAGAAGAGATTAGGACACAGAGAGACACTAGGGGTGCCACATACAGAGGGAGGATCATGTGAAGAGGCAGAAAGAGAGGTGCTAACTGCAAGCCAAGGGGAGAAGCCTCAGAAGAAACCAAACCTGCCGACACACCTGATCTCAGACTTGCAGCCTCCAGAACTGTGAGAAAACACATATCTGTTGTTTAAGCCCCCCAGTCTGTTACTATTAGGTTGGTGCAAAAGTTAATTGCGGTTTCAGATTGTGAAGTTTAAATCATTATAACTAGGCTCAAACACATCTTTATTAATCAAAATAGGAACCATTACAATCAACACATTTTTGCCAATGAGAAATAAGTTTGTTTATTCCTGTAGCTCAAAAATCCATGCTTCGGGATTCGACGAACTCTTGGAAAGCATTTTTTGCATCCTGCTGGTTGTGGAAGTGTTTTCCCTGCAAAAAGTTGTTGAGATGCTTGAAGAAATGGTAGTCGGTTGACAACAGGTCAGGTGACTATGGTGGATGAGGCAAAACTTCGTAGCCCAATTTATTCATTCAACTTTTGAAGTGTTGGTTGTGCGACGTGCAGTCAGGTGTTGTCGTGGAGAATTGGGCCCTTTCTGTTAACCAATGTTAGTTGCAGGTGTTGCAGTTTTCGGTGCATCTCATTGATTTGCTGAGCATACTTCTTAGATGTAATGTTTTCACCGGGATTCTGAAAGCTATAGTGGATCAGACTGGCAGCAGACCACCAAACAGTGACTATGACCTTCTTTTTGGTGCAAGTTTGGCTTTGGGAAGTGCTTTGGAGCTTCTTCTCGGTCCAACCACTGAGCTGGTCATCACTGGTTGTTGTATAAAATCCACTTTTCAACGCACATCACAATCCGATCGAGAAACGGTTCAGTGTTGTTGCGTAGAATAAGAGAAGATGACACTTCAAACCAACAATTTTTTTTATTTGCAGTCAGCTCATGAGGCACCCACTTATTGAGCTTTTTCACCTTTCCAATTTGCTTCAAATGCCGAATGACTGTAGAATGGTTGACGTTGAGTTCTTCAGCAACTTCTTGTGTAGTCGTAAGAGGATCAGCTTCAATGATTGCTCTCAATTGGTCGTTGTCAACTTCTGATGGCTGACCACTATGCTTCTCATCTTCAAGGCTCTCGTCTCCTTTGCAAAACTTCTTGAACCACCACTGCACTGTATGTTCGTTAGCAGTTCCTGGGCCAAATGCCTTATTGATGTTGCAAGTTGTCTCCGCTGCTTTATGACCCATTTTGAACTCGAATAAGAAAATCACTCAAATTTGCTTTTTGTCTAACATCATTTCCATAGTCTAAAATACATATAAAATAGACAGCAAATAATAAGTCATTAGCAAAAAAAAAAAATAAAGTGAGAAATGCACATTAAGATGATGTATAACATAACCACATTTATTTAAGAATGTATTCCAATATCAAAGGTAAATTTCAACAATGCTAAAACCACAATTACATTTGCACCAACCTAATAATACACCAGGAATTAGGGAAGGCCTCCTGGAAAAAGGACTGGCCAGACTAAGAAAACTGAAGGAAAGGCCATTTCAGGAAAAGAGAACAGTGTGTGTGAAAGCTGAGGAGGGAGAGAGGTCCTGACACCTTCCAGCAACTTAAAAGAAGCGTGGCTGGGGCAGAATGTGCAGCTGAGGAGGGCGAAGGAGAGAGGGGCCCCAACCTTTGTCATTTCTGGCTGCCCAACATCTGAACACCTTTTGCATTTTAGGAGGATAAAAAAGAGGTGAGAGCGAGCTTAGAGGAGCAGACACCCTCTTTTTGAGCTCCCTGGAAGCCAGAACATGGCATTTGACTTAAACCCAGGCAGGTCATGTTCCCCTCTGGGACTGTGACTCAGGAGGGAGGAACATGAAGGGCAGAACGGTGGAAATGGTTCACAGTGGCTATGATAGAATCCAGTGCCTACTGGTAAAGAAGAAAGTGCCAGATGCAACAGAGTACAGCTGTGTGACAACAAGTGTCCAATGGCAAGATGGCAGATATCAATCAAGTGGTTGGCAGGTTTCAAGGTATCAAGATGGTGGGTGCCTGTAGCAGCTGGCTAAGTAGAGTGACCAACTTGTTTTGGTTAACCCGAGATTGTCCTGGTTTTACAAGTGCAAATCCCACATCCTGGGAGCTCCCTGAGTCCCAAGCAAACTGGGAAGGTGGGTCTCTCTCCATACGTTAGGCAGATTGTTCCTGTGGGATGATTTTGGCTCTGACCTGATTTTCCAAGCCTTATTTCTTGGCTTTTCTGACGATTCTCATTCACCAGATAGCTTTCAAAAAAAGGTTTTTTTCTTGGCTGCAACAAAGAATGCTGAATGCTGATACCACGAAGGGCCTTATAAGACATATTACAGGGTTTAGACTGTCCAAAGGTCAAGGCAGAGCAGGGAGAGAGGGCACAAAAGACTCCGAGCAGAGAATAATGTAATCAGGTTTTCATTTAAGGATGATCACTTTGGCTATAGTGTGGAGAATAGATGGAATAGAAGATGGAGAAGAAAAGAGGAAGCAGCGAGAAAGGTTAGGAAATTATAGTAACCAGACAGGCAAGAGAACATGGTTGCCTAGACCCTCTGAGTGGTGGGGGATGGAGAGAGGCTAGATAGAATTACTGATGAACGATAGACAACTGAGACCTTCAAGAGCACTGACCCTGAGGCCATGAGAGAATCAACCCAACGCGGAAAACCAAACGGGACATGCCCTCCACCACCGTCCACAGAATAAATGTCCACAAGGCTGGCGCTCACTTGCTCCTGGCTGCCAGCCCCTGCCAGTTACTTGCTGCTGCCATTGACAGCTTACCACGAAGACAGGAAATGTGTCTCTTACCAGAGCCACTGAGTCCCTCTTTCTGCTATAGCAGAATTCTGTTAGAACTATGTGCCCACACCCTCCCAGAGACTGTCAGGTCTAAATCCATACCTTCTCACATCCCTGTCTCCTTGATCACCATTCAGAGTGCAAGTTATTCGGTCAGCAGCCATGCCCTGGTCCCAACCTTCCCAAAGCTCCCTGGCTCAGTTCCGAGCTGCCTTTCCTTGTGCCTCTACCTCCTCCTCCCATTTCAAGGCCATCAATTTTAGAAGCCAGTGAACCCCAAGTGTCTGTCTTCAGATGGAATCGCTTCTCTCAGCTTTACATCTTTCTATACATTTGCCTACTTGACATCTCTATTTATATATTTTACAGGCCCCTGAAATGCAACATGTTTAAAACTAAAGTAATTTTCACTCCCAAACCTGCTTCTTCACTAGTGTTCTTCATGTTCATAAATGGCACTAACTCTCACCCCATTGCTTATACCAAACTGGGGTTCATGCTTCTTTCTTGCTTCTCCTTCACCCCCACCTGTATATGTGATGCATTACAAGTCTTGACAATTTATTCAATAAATAAGTATCGAGAACCAACTATTTCAAGTTCTCCTCTAGGCACTGGGGACATAGGCTAGATCGAAAGAGACAAAAATCTCTGTTCTCTATGGAGCTTATATTTTAGTGATACCAAGCTATGTGGCCCTAACATTTTTGTCAGGCAATATAGGCCGGCTCAATAAATAACAGCTGGGTTACAATACTTAAAATGAAAGAAATAGCTGACCACTCCCTGGCCAAGGAACTGTATGGATCATGCTTAAACAGCAATCAAGCTTAAAGGAAATTTAATTTATTTCCAATAAGAGAAATTTTTTTGAGGAAGCTGGCAATATATAGCCTGAAGACCTAAGAAGAAGAAAATTGTCTGTCTATATTGAAGTGTAGTGATGTGAAGGAAGGACTCTACAGTGTTCACTAATTAATTCAACAAACATGTAGTGAACACATGCTTTGAGCTAGGCACCATAGCTAGATACTATCAGGAATTCTATATGATTTTACCCTATTTCCAAGCTAACAAGTTAACACTGTTTCATGGACTATGGTAGAAAGTACTGGGTCAGAGACAAAGGACTTTATTATTCACAGCACAGCCAGCAGCATGAGTCTCATATTCCCTTCAGTTCCCCTTGCCTTCCAAGTCCCATGGGGCTGCTTCACATGCAATGGGTTTGTGTCACAGCTGAGGAACCACAAACTTAGAAAAACCTCAATCTTTTATAGTGAGTGGCAAGCCACAGTGCTCAGCCTTTGCCCCGGAGGGAGACTAGCTTTAATATATATATATATATATATATATATATATATATATTGGGTTGTCGGAAAAGTCACAATGTATTTTTTCTATGTTTTTTGTTGCATAATGCATCATGACTCTTCCGACAACCCAATATCTATCTATCTATCTATCTATCTATCTATCTATCTATCTATCTATATAGAGAGATTGATTCATTTTAAGGAATTGGCTCATGCAGTTGTAGGGGCTGCAAGTCCAAACTGGATATGGCAGGCCAGGAAAGAGTTGATGTTGCAGCTCAAGTCTGGAGGTAGCAGTAGCATGCCCTCCCCATTGGGAGACATCAGTCTTTGCTCTGAAATCCTTCAACTGATTGGATGAGGCCACTCACATAAAAGAGGGTAATCTGCTTTACTCAAAGTCTACTGTTTTAACTGCTAATCACATCTTTAAAAATGTCTTCACAGCAACATCCAGACTGGTGTTTGACATAAAACCAGGTGCCATGAGCTAGTCCAGTTGACACATTAAATTAACCATCATAATAGTCCAGAATAAAAGTGAGACTCATGGAGAAGTGTCTCCCAACATGTACTTAATGTTTAAAACTTATTCATTACTGCTATCTTTAGACTCCCCTTACCCCCTTCACTTATCTTTTAAAATCCAAACAAACAAACTTTAATTTTATTAAACAATTATGAATTTAATTCCTCATTCATATTACATTTCTTTTTTTTTTTTGTAAAGATTTTTATTGGGGAATTGGGGGATGGGAACAGACAAGTTGCTGTCCTTTTGTTCTTCACTCTAGTTGTGGAGGACATTGCTTCACTGGCCCAAGTTGGCACCATCATTGCTCTTCCCAGGTGAGGCAGATCAGTCACCGGCTTCTGGACGGCCACTGATGCCTGGATGGCGGCTGACGGCGGCTGGGTGGCCGCTCACACTTGCTGCTGGCTACACAAAGCAGCCCGTGGCAACCCACTGCAGCACTGGCTGCAGCCTACACCATCGCGGGCGACTCAAGGCAGCCCAGCTCCAAGTTGAGCTGTTGTTCAGCATCTTAGCTGTAGAGGGCAGTGTCACTGGCTCTCATATATAGGATCCAAACCGGGGCCCTCCGGCGTCCCAAGCCAGCTCTAAACCAACACGCTACTTGGCTGGCCCTCATATTGTATTTCTTAAGCTTTACTATGAAGCTGGCTCTAGGTGCTTGGGGCAGAAAGTTTCAGTCCCTGCTCTCTAAGGCACTTACCAGACAAGAATACATGAAGAGCTCTGACAAAGGTGTGCACAGGGTGCTGTGGGAACGGGTAATGCGTACAGGAAGAGGAGGAAGAGGAGCTGAGGCTCCCAGACAGGCCTCTCAGGAGTCTAATTTTAAAGGGATTGGGGGTAATTGCACGGAAAACGGGAAAAAGCTCACAAATTAGTACTGGCTATGGGAGGTGGTTCAAAGTAACCTAGTGTTATTCTTTGTACATCTGCTTTCTGGCTGATTTTTATCAGGAATTATAAGACCTTGATTTCCTTTCTTTCCCACTCCCCAAAGAGGCTGCCCATGAGCACCCCTCTGCGGTGGGCCTCCACTCGCCGCCCCGCCCTGCTGTCTCCTTTTTGGCCCCGCCCTCCAGGGCCTGCCACTCTCCCCTCCGACCCTGCCCCGCTCCTCCGCCCTCCAGGCCCCGCCCCTGGCGCGGAGGACTGTGGGAGAGGCTTCCTTGGATTCGCGCGTGGCAACCAACTGGTGCCTCTCGGCCTTCTCAGGATCTTAGATTCTCCACAACGCCTGGTCGCCCCGGGCTTGACTCGCGGTCGCCCAGCTTCCCTCACCGCTAGGTAGGAGAAGGGCCCAGGGGGCGGGGACGCCTCGGGTACCGGCGCGGGCTCCCCGCCGTCCTCGGGGACTCGGGTCTGGCTTGTGCGGGCCGCGAGGGGCCTCTGCCTGCCCGGGGGCACTCCCCCGCTGACCGTGTCCTTCAGGAACCGGGAAGGTCGACACCCAGTTAGACCTTTCACAGCAGACTTTTAATGTTTGTGTCACGTAAAGCTTTTGGAGTTGTCCCCTGACAGCTTGAGTCAGTGAAATGTGCCAGCACACAGTAGAGTGCACACAGCATGTACTGACACCCTCAAGGACGGAAACACCCCGAGGCTATTTTCCCAAGAGTCCCCCTGAGCCTGAAATTCTACTTTTTCTTTTACCTGGTAGATTTCCTGGTTGTGAGCGTTTGAGGAGCGTAATAGGTCTCTTGGATGTAGGCTGTCTAGCACAGTCTGTAGAAGAGTATGATAAAAACAAATAGCTTTCACATTTCAAGAGAGGTTTTACTGGAATTTCATTGATGTTCTGGGAGCGTCATGCCCAGATTATTTCAACATGACAGGCTCGTGATGTGCTTTTGAAATGCCTTGGAGACTGCAGCAAACCTGAGTTGTTACCTTTGTTCTGCCACCCGAGCTGTTAGCGTGGGTACTACTACATTCATCTTTTCCCGCCTAGCTTTCCACATCTTTAAAGTTCGTATGTTCACCAGATATAAACTATTTTCAATCTGGTAGCAATCCAGTGGAAAGAATCTCTAGTTGTAAAAGCTGCTTGTTTTTATGGCATCCGTGTAAGCCAAACAGACTTAAAGAAGGCTGGTAATCAGGCAGTTCTTGTTTCAGTCCCCAGACCAGCAGCATCAGCACTTGGGAACTTGTTAGAGATGCTTATTCTTAGGGCTGGAGGCATGGTGATGACTCCCACCCACGGCTTCCTGAGCCAGAAGCTCTGGTGCTGGGGGAGTAGCGATGTGTATTGGAGCAAGCCCTTACGTTTCTGAGGCATGCTAAAGTTTGAGAACCACTGTTTTAGCCTTACCTGAGCTAAGGCTTGTAAGTTACAATAGTTGGTATATCTTCTATCAGTGACTTTTAACACCTTATGGAGGTATTTTGGAGTGAATATTTCTCTTTGATTGACATTGCACTCATAGTGAATTTTCATCTCCAAAATGTAAGAGAAATTCAAAAGACCTAAATGTAAGAGTTAAAACCATAAAACTCTTAGAAGAAAATAGAAGTGAAATCTTCTTGACCTTGAATTAGGCAGTGGTTTCTTAGATGTGATGCCCAAAGTGTAACCAACCAGAGAAAAAATGGGTAAATTGTCATCATCAAAATTAAAAACGTTTGTGCTTCAGAGGATACTATCAAGAATGTGAAAAAATATTTGCAAATCATATATCTGATAGGATCTAGTATCCAGAATAAATGGATAAGACAGATAAGACAAATAACTTATTTTTTTTACATGGGCAAAGCATCTGAATAGACATTTTCCCAGAGACATACGCATACAGTGGTCAATAAACATGAAAAGATGTGCTATGTTGTTAGTCATCAGAGAGATGCAAATCAAAATCACCAGGAGTTACCAGTTCACAGGAACTAGAATGGCTGTAATAAAAAAGAGGGACAATAACAAACGTTGGCTAGGACATGGAGAAATTGGAGCCTTTATACATTTGGTGGGATGTATTGGGTTGTTGGAAAAGTCATGACGTATTTGTCTATGTTTTTCAAAAGTCATTTATTTATATAAAGAACAAAGATCAATCAATGATATATTGCCCATTTTGTTCGATAACTTTTTGCCATCTTTTAGTGAGCTTCATAATTCCTCGTTCATAGAAGGACCTGTCTTTATTGGTGAAAAACTGAACAAGGTGCCGATTTATATCCTCATCTGAATTAAACGTTATACCACGCAAGGGGTTTTGAAGAGAGTGAAATAAGTGGAAGTCTGATAGCATGAGGTCAGGCGAGTTTAGTGGGTATGGCAACACATTCCATCCAAGCTCCAATAATTTTTGACAGGTGATCAAACTGGTATGTGGTCTCACGTCGTCACGATGGAACACAGCTCCTTTACAATTAACAAGCTCTGGACATTTCTGGATGATGAATTCATTCAAACTGTCCAATTGCCAACAGTAGACATTCAAATTGATTGTTTGGTTCCTTGGTAGGGGCTAGAAAAACACGACACCTTTAAAATCCCACCAGAATGAGAGCATAACCGTCCTCTGATGAATGTCTGCTTTCAATGTCATTTGAAGCAAATCATCATGTCGGACCAAGATTGTTTGCGCACCACATTGTTGTAAACAAACAATCTAGTTCTCATCACCAGTTATCAGTCGCTTCAAAAAAGGATTGTTTTCTTCATGTTTAATGAGCATATTGCAGATGTTTATAGGCGCCGTCTAATGAACTTCTTTGAGTTCATGTGGAACGCAAATATCGAGCTTGCTTACGTATCCCAGCTTCTTCAGGTGGTTGTGAACGCTTGAATGATGGATATTCAGTGTTTCTGCAATCTCTCGTGTGTGTGACGTGGGTTTGATTCGATCAATGCCTTTATTTTGTTGTCATCAACCTCGTTGGGCCTCCCTGACCAAGGAGCGTCATTGATATCAAATTCACCAGCATGGAATTTCATGAACCATCGTTGGCACTGACGTTCTTGTAGAGCATTGTCACCGTAAACTTTATGCAACTTTTCACAAGCTTGACGCGCTTTCTTCCCTTTATGGAAGTAAAACAGTAAAATATGGCAAAAACGCACAGTTTGGTCTTCCATCTTCAACTTGTTGTAAAATCTCCAAAACTCAACCAAATTGCTCAATTTTTTTTTTTAGAATGAAGCTAGAACTGTCAGCTGTCAAGTGACATAGCAATAACATAGATGTGAATGACTCTAGTACTTCCAAAAATGAACTAGTGCCATCTGTTGCAAACATGCGTCATGACTTTTCTGATGACCCAATAATATGGTGCAGCCACTTTGGAAAACAGTCTAGCAGCTTCTCCAAAAGTTAAACATGGAGTTGCCATATAACCCAGCAGTTTCATTCCCAGGTATATACTGTATAGAATTGAAAACATATGTCCACTGTAAAACTTGTACAGGAATGTTCATAGCAGCCACAAAGTGGAAACAATCCAAATGCCCATTAACTAATAAATAGAGAAGATGTTGCTTATCCATATGATGGAATGTTATTCACCCATAAAAGGGAATGAAGCACTGACACAGGCTGCAACGTGGATGACCCTTGAAACACGATGCTCAGTGAGAGAAGCTAGACACAAAAGGGCACATGTTGTGTGATTCCATCTATGTGAAATGTCCAGGACGCACAAATCCATAGAGACAGAAAGCAGATGAGGTGGGAGGACTGGGGAGTGACTGCTAAGGGGTTCCAAGTTTCTTTGTGGGGTGTTGAAAAGGTTCTGGAATGAGACAGTGGTGATTATTACACAACCTTGTGAATAGACTAAAAACCACTGGGTTGGAAATGGGTACATTGTATGGTATCAGGGTTATATCTAAAAAATTAATGACTTTATTCATATAAACATTTTTAAAAAGGTTATGAGTAGTCACATATATTTGGCATACTGCGCAATAAGATTAAGCTAAACATTTTTTTTTAAAAGATTTTATTGGGGAATTGGGGGCGGGGAAGAGCATTGGGGAATCGGAGAAGGGGAACAGACAAGTTGCTGTCCTTTTTTGTTCTTCAGTGTAGTTGTGGAGGACGTCACTTCGCTGGCCCATGTTGATATTATCATTGCGTTCTTCCCAGGTGAGGGCCACTCACGGCGGCTCATGGCAGCTCATGCCCGCTGCCGGCCAGCCCCACTGCAGCCTACACCGTCGCCGGCGACTCATGGCAGCCTAGCTCCAGGTCGAGCTGTTGTTCACCATCTTAGCTGTACAGGGCGCAGCGTCACTGGCCCTCATGTGGGATCCGAACTGGGGCCCTGCTGCTCAGAGCTGGCATCCCAGACAACTCCTAACCAATGCGCCGCTCAGCCGGCCCAAGCTAAAATTTTTGTAGGAATTTACTAGTGCACTTAAAATTGTATAATCTTTAAAGAAAATATGTATTTTAACATGGACAGTATATCTCAGTGCTGCTACATTCCTTGGGTAGTTAGCCTCCCCCCCCCCATCCCCAGATTGCCTAAAATAATGACTGAATTTGAATGATTTTTCCTAGAAATTTTTCCCAGATTCTTTAGTGATTTTTACGTTTACAGTATATATACACACACACACACACACACACACACACACACACACACACACACACACAATGATTACATTTCTCTCATGCTTCTATTTTACTTTGTCTCGACACCTGTTTTATTCTGTCTTACATTTTTGCTTAAGGTTTTATTGTGAAAAATTTCAAATGTACATCAAAGTTTAAAGAATTTTACAGTGAACTTCATACCTGCTACATAGATTGTACCATTAACATTTTTCTATACAGGCTTTCTCACATATCTATTCATTTATCCATCTTTTTTGTTTTGCATTTCAAACTCAATTACAGATATTAAGCTTTTCTTTAAATATATAGGTATGCATATTAACTATGGTTCATTTTTGTTAGTTTTTTCTTTCAAGAAATAATTTACAAACAAAAGCAGGTATCGCAAGCAAATGCATACACCTGTGTAACTCAAACCCCTCTCAAGGTACAGAACATTTACCATCCCAGAAAATTCTATCATGCCACTTCTCATTCCACCCACCCCCACCCAAGAAGCAACCTGTGTTGTGTTTCCTACCATAGTTTTGCATGTTCTAGAACTTCAGATCAATGGAACAACGCAAAATGTACTGCTTTGCGTGAGGCTTCTTTCACTCAGCATAAGTGAGATTCTGCCGTATTACTCTACATGGCATCTGAATGCATTACTTTTTATCGCTGAATACTATCCACTCATAAATATGCCACATTTTGCTTATCCATTGTATTGATGAGCACCTGGTCTGTTTCTCTTTTGGGGCCATTATGAGTAAAGCTCCTATGAGCATTCTTGTACAAATCTCTTTGTAGGCACATGTTTTCATTTCTCTTGGGTAAATACTTTGGAATGAAATTGCTGGATCATAAGAGATATATGTTATTTTTATGAAACCGCCAGACTTTTTTCCAAAACTGTACCATTTTACACTCCCACCAACAATGAATGAGTATTCCAGTTGCTCCATATCTTTTCAGACATTTTGTGTTTTGGGACTTTTTTATGTAGCTATTCCGGTCGGTGTGTAGTGGTTTCCGCCTTGCACTGTAATTGACTATTACATAGCTTTTTTTCTGCACTTGATATTAAGCTCCTCAAAAACCAGGATGATAAATTGTGCCCCTCTCTAGTGCCTGGCACTGTCTTTTCATACTAGGTTTGGAATAAATGTGGAACGAGGGCAACAAATGAATGTTTTGACGACCTAGTTTTGAGAATTTGATATGAAAAAAATTTGAAGCCATAAAAATGTGTAGAGGTAAATTTGACCAAAAAAGGTTGTTAAATACTTGATTTCGATTAAGAATTACTTCTTATCCCAAGAACAGATTTACACTGCTGATTTTTCATAGGTACAGATGATGCAAAATGTACACCTGGCCCCAGAAACAGATGAAGATGACCTCTATTCTGGTTATAATGACTACAACCCAACCTATGACACCGAGGTAATGAAATCTGGTTGCTTTTTATATTGTTCTTTGTTAAGCAGCTGGTTCAGAAAAGCTTGGATTTGAGGGTTCTGCTTTATTATGCTTTGAGTAAGCTGATTAAAAGCCTAGAAAAGTGCTATTACTGAAGACTCTACTAACTTCCACCAATAATAATAATAGCAGCTGAAGGAAAAAATTATGAGAAAGGTTATGGGGACAAAACTGGATCAGTCACAACTTGTATCCTTCAGCACTGGCATTCTGAATGTGTGAGTTAGAAGACATCGGTCACTCGGAGGACCTAAAATCAGTCAGTTTTTTTAATGCTCTAAATTTCAAATGTCATGTAGGGTTATTTTGCTTCTTTTAATTAAGTTACATAAGTATGTTATAGGAAGATCAGGAAATAGAACTAGGTATAAGAAAAATTAAAATAATAGAAACTGTCAACACCCAGAGATAACCAGTAGCTAACTTACAGTGTTTATCTTGCCAAACATTTCCCCATGCAAATACATGTACATCTGTATATCATTGGGATAAAAAGGTGTCATACTGTGTGTACTAGTTTGTAACCTGCTTCTCTTTTATTAGTATCAATTTATGTCAACAAATCTATATCTGCTTAATATTTACTGGTATAGTCATTTAAAAGATCAAATTGTTACTAAGACAAATATTTGAATATTTTAAATCTATTTATATCATTATAAGAGTTATATTGTCGTTTCCAAATTGTAAAAAAACAAAACCAAAAAAAAAAACGTCTTTATAAACACATCTTGAATTAGTATATGAAAGAAAAGTATAGGTGAAGGATATGGGAGTTAACTTACTTGCTAGTATATAAGAATCAAATATTAGCATTTATAGGACTTTAAACTAATTTAGGAAATCTCATTCTATTCTAGAGTTTTTCATATAGTTTTTAGTCATTTTTAAATTATTTTTCCTCTGGAGAAAAATGGTGGTATGTAAATTTAAGACCTAGAAAGAAAACAGGGAAAATAAATAGAAACCATTAACTTATTCTATATGAAATAAAAATCTAAGAAATACTGATCATTGTAGAAAATTTGAAAAATATAGAAGATTGGAGAAAAAAATAAAATGACCTAAATCCTGTAACCCAGAAATTACCTATAATAGATATATCCCTGATGTTTTGTTGTATTCCCTTGTACTGCGCAGGTGTTTCTCTACCTGCATACACACACACACACACACACACACACACACACACGCACATGCACTCACATAGGTAGGACTGTATAATCTTCTTTCTAAAAATTTGTATGAAAACGTAAGCATTTTCCTAAGTTAGTATAAATTATGAAAACTATGCATAGCTCCCATTTCTCCCAGTTATAAAAGTTATATGTATAAAAAATATACATGCGCATTGTTGGAAAACAAAATTACCCATAATTCAATCACTCAGAACTATCAGTGTTTCATTGCTTTGTCTTTCCTTCATGCATACTAACAGTTTTAGGATATTTGAATTAGACTAGCATTTATTTTTCTGTTTGCTTTTTTTCATTCAGCTACATCATAAGCAAAGTCTCATGACACTAAAAATTGAAATAAGCATAATTTTCATGGCTACATAATAGATTCAGTTGATTACAACTATTTTCTGATCATAGGATATTAATTTCCAATTTTCTACTGTTGTAAATGACAACAATGCAGTGAACAGTTTTATGCATAAATAACTTTGTGTATTTTGATCAAACCTTTTCTTGGATAGAGTCAGAGATGGAATTAGATCATGAATATGATTGTTTTTAAAGTACCAGAGAAACTTCTTAACTCATCAGGTTGTCACCGTCTGGCTTGATTATTTCATTTCAAGTGAATATTCAGACTGTCAGACACAAAAATAAATCATACAGTAAAATAAAAATGATATTTGGTTTACCCATTATTTTCTTTTATCTTAATTAATTGGAATAATAACAAATTTAATATATAACTGAATTACTTGAAACGGTTGCTAAGATGTTACCGTATTTGCCGGCGTATAAGACGACTGGGCGTATAAGACGACCCCCTAACATTTCCACTCAAAATACAGAGTTTGTTATATACTCGCCGTATAAGACTACCCCCTCTTCCGCACACCTTCCACACACCAAATAAAAGGTAAAACAATATCAGATTTGATTTGGCCCACTGAAGTGCAAACAAGCGTATTGTATTTTGTGTCACCACATAACCGTTTTGGCGATGTTGAGCCACCATGTCTGCTACATGTTTTTCGAGTTCTGGCCAGTGTGGGGTGCCTCTTCTTAATGCACACTTACCCCTTGGCATACTCTTTAATGCTTTCTCATTTGATTTCCAGTCCCGAACCATCTTTTCTGTTACTCCATATTGTCTTGCAGCAGCACAATTATTATTTTCCTTAGCAAAGTTTATAACTTTCAGTTTAAAATTTGCATCATACTTCTTTCTTTTGGCTGGTGCCATGATAGGGATGATAGGGGTTTGACTGGTCAACATTTTCTATGCTGTACTGTACAATGGTGCAGTATTGTGGTTGGCTGTTGGCTGTATACAAAGCCTGATTTGATTGGTCCCTGCTCCCTGTTTGCCCGCCCTGTCACTATAGCAGTCTGGTCCACCCTTGCATCAGCATCTCCCTGGGACCTCACTAGTGCGCAAGTGCGAGCTCTTCAACATTCTAACAGGCACCATGATAGCGCAAAATCGCGAATCTTCAATGCATATGTAAAGAAATATACGGTAACCCGAATTTACCACACTCGCAAAATCGCACACAGCCGAGCATACACCCAGCAGCGCTGCTGATGCCTGAACGGTATGTGGAATGAAGTGGGCGGGCATCGGGAGGCCACTATGGCACGGGGCAAGCACTATGGGCAGTCTATCTGAAGTGTACCTGGCGTATAAGACGACCCCCCACTTGGAGGCATATTTTTCAGGGCCAAAAAATCGTCTTATACGCCGGCAAATACGGTATCTAGATTATACAAATGGTTAATCAAATCATGAAGAAAAAATTACAAAAGTTGTGTTAGTTGGTATTCATAATTAGAGAATTTGTTGACAATTTTTAGTTTGTCAGTTAGAATTCATTGAGCTGATTAATCTAATTTTACTAATAGTTTAGGAATATGAGAAGACTTTCTTTTCCTAAAAGATCTGCTGAAGTAGTGTAATTAATTACGTATGCTGAAGGTTGCGTTTGGTTTAATACTTCATGAGAAAGTTGCCTGGTTTCTATGGCTAACTGAGAATTATATACTTATTTAATTTTATGTAGTTGATATGGAAGGTTATAAAGATTATTTAAAGTAAAAATTAAAGAAGAATGCGTGCATATAATAAAATGTTTAAAGTGTATTGTAGGGCCGGCTGAGTGGCTCAATTGGTTAAGAGCTTGCTCAAGAGTGCGAGCTCTGAGCAACAGTGGTTCGATGCACGGCCCGAGCTGAGTTGCCGCTGAGCTGCCAACAGGATGGCTCGGCTAAAAAAAAAATAAAAAATAAAAAATAAAAAATAAAGTGTACTGTATTATCTCCTGGTTATATAAACATTTTACTTTAATTGTGTGCAGAGTTTTAAAAAGTTAATTGACATTGACCCTATTTTATGTATTATTTATATTTATTTTTTAATAATCAAGTATATTTTTGTGGGAAGTACAGTAGTCTTCCCTTATCCACGGAGGATATTTTCCCAGACCCCCAGTGGACGCATGAAACTGGGGATAGTACTGAACCCTATAAATACTATGTTTTTTCCTATACATACACACCTATGATAAAGTTTAATTTATACATTAGGCACAGTAAGAGATTAACAACAACTAATAATAAAACAGAACAATGATAACAGTATACTCTAGTAAAAGTTATGTGAATGTGGCCTGTCTTTCAAAATCTCTTATTGTCCTGTACTTACCCTTCTTGTGATGACGTGAGATGATAATTGCCTACGAGATGAGAGGAAGGGAGGTGAGTGAGACATTAAGTAAAATAAGTGTTACTTGAACACAAGCACTTAGATACCCCGACAGTCAGTCTGATAACCTGTCAAATAACTGAGACGGCTACTGAGTGACTGGCGGGCAGGGAGCATACGAGTATACAGCATGGAGATGTGGGACAAAAGGGTGATTCATATTTTCCGACCACAGTTGACCTCCAGTAACTGAAACCACAGAAAGCAAAACCTTAGAAAAGGGGAGACTGTAGATTGAAATAAATCAGAAGCTAATGTGGGAATTGTGCATGAGATGTGTATGAAGGTTAGAGCCAGAGTGTGTGTTAGTGAAGGAGAGAAAGTAAAGGCTGGTTAGAAATTGTCAGTTGGTAAGACTGGGTGCTTTCAAGAGTCTGAAAGTGGCATTTTGTCCAGGAAACCTAGGGACACTTGTATCTTGTCCTTGACTTATGTTCCTTTCCTCAAATTTCTTGCAGAAGAATACTCATATGAGTACAGGTCAGGAATCAGCAGAGTATAATAACATTTTACGCGTATTTCAACTGAGGCTTTCGTTCCCAATGGCTTTGCAGCCTGGACTCCGTGGAGACCTCCGTTTGCCCTGGTTAGCTCTAGTCTGAATCTCAGACATCACCTTTCCAGGGAGATGAAAAGTCATTTTCACCTGGGCAAACGGAAACGGAACAAGAGGAAGCATTTGCCCCATTGCTTGTAGAGAATATGGCTTTTGTGTACCAAGGCGTTCTCAGGAAGGTCTAGTAGTGATGGTTACATTGTGTGGAAGAAGATGGAGTGTGTGGGGAGGGAGAAAACCATATGCTTCTGCCTTTCCTGTCTAGCTGCTTGGAGGAATGGCCATACCCTTGGTATCCTGATCTTTTAACCAGGCATAATGATGTTGTCCATTCAAACAGTGGCCAGTAAAATATCCTTACGATTGAACAACATTATCAGTGCTCCTATTCCTAAGGGAAGAAGTAGCCTTGATGTTTTGGGCAGTGAAGGGGGGAAATTTGAGGACAGGGGCCTTTGACCCTTGAGCCCCTACCTGGATGTCAGCAGATGGGGTAGGATGAATTATAGGGGATGGTGAATACCTAACAGAAGAGGCTCAACATTTTAAAAAAATTCTCACTTGAAGTTGAATGTTAAATTTACCTTTTCATTTTAGGAATTGGAGAATGACACAGCTTTTCAGCAAGCTGTGAGAACTAGTCATGGCAGAAGACCTCCAGTAAGTGAAGTTTTCTTAATTGTAGCAAAAAAAACCACCTAAAATAAAATTTACCCTCTTAACCATTTTTTACTGTAAAGATCAGTTAGTGTTAAATATAATCATTCTCATTGTTGTGAAACTGATCTCCAGAACTTTTGCATCTTCCCAAACTGAAACTTTACCCATTCATCAACTCCCCAGTCTCTCTTCCCCCCGACCCCCACCAGCCCCTGGAGACCACATTCTACTTTCTGTCTCTATGAATTTGATTACTTTAAATGCCTCATATGAGTGGAACCACACAGTATTTGTCTTCCTGTGACTGGCTTATTTCACTGAGTACAGTGTCCTCCAGGTTCACACATAACGTAGCAGGTGACAGGATTCCTTCCTTTTTAAGGCTGAATAATATTCCATTGTCTGGATAGACCACATTTTGTTCTGTGAACACTTGGGTTGCTGCCACCTCTTGCCTATTGTGAACCATGCTGCTATGAACATGGGGGTGCAAATATCTCTTTTAGACTCTGTTTTCAATCCTTTGGATAGCTACCTGCCCAGAAGTGGGATCGCTGCCTCCTATGGTAATTCTATTTTTAATTTTTTGAGGAACTTCTACACTGATTTCTATAGTGGCTGCTCCATAACACACTCCCACTAGCAGTGCCCAAAAGTTCCAGTTTCTCCACATCCTCACTAACACTTGTTATTTTCTATTTTTTTTGAGAGTAACAGTTTTAATGGGTATGAAGTGATTCTCATTGTGGTTTCGATTTGCATTTCTCTGCTGATTAGTGATATTATCTTTTCACTTGCTTGGTGGCTGTTTGTGTATCATCTTTGAAGGACTATTCAAGTTCTTTGTACATTTTTTTAACTGGGTTACTTGATTTTTTTATTTTTGAGTTCTAGGAGTTCTTTATATATTCTGGATATTAACCCCTTATCAGATATATGATTTGTAAATATACTCTCCCATTCTGTAGGTTGCCTTTTTACTCTGTTGATTCTGTCTTAATCACAAAAGTTTTAAAGTTTGATGTGATCCCATTTGTCTATTTTCTGTTGCCTGTGCTTTTGGTGTCGTATCCAAGAAATCATTGCTAAATCCAATATCATGAAACTTTCCCCCTGTGTTTTCTTCTAAGAGTTTTGTAGTTTTAGGTCTGTAATCCATTTTGAGTTAACTTTTGTGTATGGTGTAAGATAAGGATCTAACGTCATTCTTTTGTACCTAAATATCCAGTTTTCCCAACACCATTTGTTCAAAAGACTGTCCTTTCCCCATTAAATAGTCTTGGCACCCTTGTTGAAGATCATTTGTACTTATACATCAGGGTTTATTTCTGGGCTCTTTATTCTGTTCCATTGGCCTATTTTTCTGTCTTTGTGCCAGTACCAAGTTTTCATTACTATTGCTTTGTAATCCGCTTTGAAATCAGGAAGTGTGAGTTACCCAACTTTGTTCTTGTTTTTAAAAAGTGCTTTGGCTCTTCAGGATCCCTTGAGATTCCAAAAGAATTTTAGGATGAATTTTTCTAATTCTTCAAAAACTATCATTGGGATTTTGGTAGGGATTGAATTGAATCTGTAGATTGCTTTGGGTTGTATAGACATCTTAACATATTAAGTTTTTCAATCCATGAACATGGATGTCTTTTCATTTACTCGTTTTTTTTAAGTTTTTTTCAGCAGTGTTTTACAGTTTTCAGTATATTCAGCAAATGAATTTTAAAGTATTTTAGATCAAAGAGTTTTTTATGCTTTTTAGAATATAAACATTATTATTTATGTAAGGCACTGGAATATGTTTACCTAAAACACTCACTGTTTAAAACATATTTGTGTTTCTAATTTTTAAAGTTGCATAAATACTGATTCTTCAAAACGTTGGGCTTTATTTACAAATTACTTCTCCCTTGGATAAATGACCCTCTTAATCTTCCACCAGTACAAAAATTGCTGGAGTGATTTTTCAGTATTATTAGAATTTTTGTACACACATTTGACTTGCACATGCTCTCTGCCAAGCTTCTTTTGTGGCTGAAAAAAAACAAGATTGGCACTACATGCAGAAATGGAGTATAGACAGTTGTATCCCTAATGTTCCTTTTAAATGGCTTCTCCCCACGTGCCTTCTACTACACAGCAGTGGTTCTCAGTCCCCCACACCTGTCCCAGGGGACATTTGGCCTGGACGTATTCTGGTTGTCAGAACTTGGGTTGGTGCCACTGGCATCTGTGGGGTCGCAGGCAGAAATGCTGCTAACCACCAAACAGGCACAGGGCAGCCCCACCCTCCATAAAGAATTATCCAGCAAACGGTCAATGGTGCCAAAGTTGAGAAACTGACATACAGCAACTCCTCTGCTTCCCATGAAGTGCCCTCCTGCTTCCGTGTCCCTCGTTTTGTCACGTTCTCCCTTTCCTCCCTGTCACACGTATTAGTTAGTAAAAATAAATGAGCAATATTAAAGCACTTAAGATGCAGAGGGTCTTGGAGTAGCTTGCCATCTCATTTATGTAAGTGAATTTAGTATGGTTCCTACAGTTAGAGGACAAGTCCTCCATGACACTGTCCTCACCTCTGACACCTGCTGCTGCAGGTGCCAGGGCTTCTGTGATTCTCTGAAAGGGCTAACAGAACTTACTGGAAGCTAAACACTTTCAGTTTAGACAGGGGAAGTTTACAGGTTAAACTCCACCACGGGGAGAGGCACAGGGCAGAGTCTGGGGGTCCAAACATGGAATTTCTGATGGCCTTGCCCTGTGGAGTGCTGGGTGGCATCAACTCCTTCCAGCCACTGTATGTGGTGACAGGATTGACGGAGCATTGCCAACCAAGGAAGCTCACCCATGACTCTGGTACCCAGAGGTCTGCCTGAGGCTCCATGGCACACTGTCTGCCTCTATGTGGCTGACTGTAAGCTTCCAGCCCTCCTGGCGGTTGGGGCTAGTGCCTCTGGATGCTGGAGCTGGTGTAGTGTGTCCCAGAGCTGCCTTTGTAAATCACATGCAGAATGTCTGGTGGGCGAAGCCTCGGAGATTCCGAGGCCTAGAGATCCTCCCAGGAGCTAGGCCTCTGGGTAAAGTTAATTCTTAACTACACATTCTACAACCTGCATTTTAATTTTGAGTTACCTTCATTACGCAAAGAAAAACCATAGGGTGAGATCTTCCTCTAGGCTAGTGACTAGACTTTAAGCTTTTTGCAGAGGCAGACTGTTGTAGTCATTGTTCTTTTCTTTGCATATGCAGGTGCTTCATAAGTCATATCGCATGATTTAGCATACATAAGCGAATGTTATCTTCCAGTTAGTGGTTTCAGGTATCCAACGACAGGTGATAATTTCACTAGGCTGGCCCTTCAGCAGTGTTCAGATGTGACCTCAGAGACCCTCATTTTATAGCTGAGGATATCGAAGCCCTGAGAGCCAGAGGTCTCACAGCTGTCTGTACCTGGGGTAGAGCTTAGGTTGCTTGACCCCTGCTGAATGGTATTGTCATCGCATCCTGCTTATTACATTAAATAGGGAAATAGTGTAACTTTCATACAAAAGGTACTGGGCTCACTTAAGAGAGATAATATGCTAGCTCCTAAGGACCTTTAGTCTTCAGAAGGGAAATGAAATGGACTCAGATATTACAAAGCATAATGTAATAAGTGTTGTAGAATGAGCAGTTGGGGACCATAAAGAAATGGTATTTATCACAAGTTGGGACAATCAGAAGAGGCTGCTTAGGACACAGATTTACAGTTGAATGTAAAAAGGTATGTGCGGTTAAGACTGACGGTGAGATATGGGAAGAAAGGCATGACAGGTGAGGGTATAAGGTGAATAAGGGAAGAGATGGGGTAGAATCCATTCTGTCTGAGAGATCTGCCCAGTGCTAAAACAAAACAAAGCAAAACAAAACAGATTTAGTCATCATAAGTAGTTAAAAAGAATAATGTCTCTTTCCTTTAGTTTGCATTCATGGAAAAAGTGCTGAGACCCTGTCTTTCCTTTTCAGCTTTTTCTAAGACCTGTTATCTGTCAACTAGGTCAAGTTTATTTATTTTATTTTTATTTTTTAAGTGTTCTGTATTTTTACTCCTTTGGTTGGGGGGGCTACTAATTCTATTATTAATGAGAAAGATATAGTTAATTTTACGCTACGATTGCAGATTTTTTTTTTTAGTTTTTTTGCTTTATATATTTGGAGCAAAAATATTTAGAAATGTTATATTTTCATGGTAAATTGAGCCTTTTGTTGTTATGAAATGTCTTTCTATCTCTAATAATGCTGCTTGTCTATTTTGTCAGATATTAGTATATTTAATATGGCTACACCAGTTATTTTTTCTCTAGGGTTTGCATGATATGTCTTTCCCATCTTTTTACTTCCAACTTTTCCATATCCTTCTATTTAAGATGTATTTCTTATTAGCAACACGTAATTGAGTTTTGCTTTTTTATTTTTTATTTTATTTTATTTTTATTAACTGAGCCATCCTGCCACCTGTTGGCAGCTCAGCGGCTGCTCAGCTCGGGCCGGGACTCAAACCACTGTTGCTCAGAGCTCAAACTCTTGAGCGAGCTCTTAACCAACTGAGCCACTCGGCCGGCCCTGAGTTTTGCTTTTTTAATACAGTCTGATAGTCCTATTCTTTTAGTGAAGTATTTAGTCCATTTACATGTAATGAAATAACTGATTTGGTTTAAATTTATTGTCTTACTATTTGCTTTTAGTTTTTCCTGCCTTTTTTATGTTTCATTTTCTTTCTTGCCTTCTTTTGTTTGATTGTTTTATATTATTCCATTTCCCACTCTGTTATCTTGGGAGTTTACATCTTTTACTATACTTTGCATATTTTCCTAAAGATTACAATACTCGTCTTTAACTAGAATGTGTTAGTATTTTACCACTTCCTGGACAATGCTAGAATTTTACGTTATTTTCAGTTGCAGAATTTCCATTTATTTATTTATTTTTTTATAGTTTCCCGTTGTCTGCTGAAATGGTCAAATCTTGTCTTTTAATTCATTAAACATATTAAACATATTAAAGTCTGTGATTGATATTTTCATTTTATGTATCACCTTCTGGATTTTTTTTTCATTCTTTTGTTTCTCTTGGCTTTTGGTTAGGTAGTCTTGCTTCCTGTATGTCTAGTTGCTTTTGATTGAATGCCAGACATTATAAATGAAAAATTTTAGAAATCATTTAAAGCTGTATGTCTGTGCTGTCCAGTGTGATAACCACTAGCCACATGGGGCTGTTTACATTTATTTATTTAAAATTAAATTATTTAAAATTATTTAAAATGAAATAATATTTAAAATTCAGGTCCTTGTTACATCAACCACATTTCAAATACTCAACAGCCATGTGTGGCTAGTGGCTATCATATCAGACAGTGACGTTTCCGTCACTGCAGCAAAGGTCTGGGTGATCTCATCTGTCAATAGAGAGAATTCACTTTTGATTATGGCCCTAGAGGCACTAGGAATTCTGGGTCACCTTAACCCAGTTGAATTTGAGATGATTCTATTAAAGTCTAATAAATTGGACTTCAGCCCTTATGAGGGCTGGTATACTTCTAACTGACTTTTCAGCCCTAGAGTGTAGCCTTTTGAGATCACATCTAGAGCTGGGAGAATTACCAGAGCGGCCACAGGCCCCCAGCTCCAGCATGGATCGCCTCAGGCCTATGAGTCTGCAAAAGGCAATGAACAGATGCCTCTGGCAGAGAAGCAGGCTGCATGCAGGCTTACCTCTCTAGCTTCCCTGTTTCCTTATCTGGAGAACCAGTAATTCTTCAGCCTTGGTTCTTTAATGTATTCAAACTGATTTTTTACAAACATATATTTGTCCCTAGCTTTTCAGTTCTTAGTGGCAAAGTTGTTTAAAACAGTAGCCCATCATAGCCAGAAGTAGAACTCTCTACTGAAGTTTTCATCAAACATTTCAAACGAATATGCCTAATGACTGATATATTTAGGTCAGCTGCACCTACATTATTTGAGTCCAGCTACAAGTTTGTGATTGGCATACCTTGCATGGTTATTTCAAAGGTGAGAAACTTTAGGTTCAGAGAGATTAAATAAACTCAGCTAGTAGAGGAAGAGCTGAGATTCAAACCCAGATTTTCTGACTCCAAATCTTGTGTCTATTGTTAGACCTAGTTAGTGGCTGGCAGTCATAAGTGTGATAGATTATCGATAGGAGCAGCTGTGAAAACTGACCTTTCCTATTGGCACCTCAGGTCTAAAGTCTCTTTTGTCCTTTAAAGTGAATTTCAGAATAAGTCTCCTTCTCAATACTTAAAATACCTGAGCTCTTCAATATTTAGGACAATTTAAAAGAAGTTATTCTAAATATTATGTACACATTTCTCTATTGATGAGTCTATATTTTCCACTTCTTTTTCAGTTTTCTATTATATAGCTTCATGTGAATTCTATTAACTATGTTTTTTTTCCTCTCCAAGATAACTGCTAAAATACCAAGCACAGCAGTTACTAGACCTGTAGCTACTGGATATGGGGTAGGTTTTCTTAAGCTGAAACTATTAAGATGCTATTTCTCATACATAACTTCACTTTAGGCAGCTCTAAATAATTATGGCTATCTTTCTGTTCATGAGCCAGATATTGTTTCCATTATAGATAGTTATGAACATTGTAAAGTCTCATTTGATTAATAGCTTTGAATATTCTAGTCATTTTGATTGTAAATATATCAGAAAACATTTTATTACTTTTTTCTATTTGTAAACCTTGTTTTTGTTGTTGACTTTCTTTCCTTTTCTGTATAACATCACCAAGTCTCATGTGTATTCCATTCATATATTTTATGTGAAATTAGGTGTTATGTAAATGTAATGATGTTTATAACTTTTAAAAACTTACTAATTAATACATGAAAAAATAAAATTTAAGAAAAATTTCAAAGGTATATATTTAGATCTTGCTTTTATTTGAGATCTTTGGAGGAAAAGTGCTATATAAAAATCCATACAGGGCTGGCTGAGTGGCCCGTTGTTTAAGAATTGACTTGGGACACCAGCTCTGAGCAGCACGGCCCCGGTTTGGATCCCACATGAGCGCCACTGACACTGTGCCCTTTACAACTAAGATGGTGAACAACAGCTTGATCTGGAGCTGGACTGCCATGAGTTGCCCACGATGGCGTAGGCTGTAGTGGGGCTGGCCGGTAGCTGGTGTGAGCTTTTATGAGCTGCCGTGAGCCACCGTGAGTGGCCGTCCAATGGCTGGCAAGCGACTGCCTTACCTGGGAAGAGTGCAATGATAATATCAACATGGGCCAGTGAAGCGACGTCCTCCACAACTAGACTGAGGAACAAAAGGACAGCAACTTGTCTGTGCCCCTTCCCCAACTCCCAAACTCTGTTCCCCTCCCCCAACTCCCCAGTAAAACCTTGAAAAAAAAATCCATACAGGAAAATCTTGCCCAAATTTGGATGTTTTAGCTTACATCAAATAATAGAAGAGTGGGAGAAAAATGGGAGAATGAGGTGGCATAGTGTTTCCTAGTCTTTCTAACATACTTCTTAGGGGTCAGAAGGATGGTTTCAGAACCTAGAAGTCCATGGCACTTGCCGTCAAGCTGTCCCTTTATATGAATGCAGAAAGTAGCCTTATACGTAATATAACTGTGTGTCATATGAAACATACTTTTATTAATCAGCATACACATATATTACTCATAAATGTGATTTTTGGTGATATTTCAGAACAGGAGACAGCCAACATTTTCTGTGAAGGGCCAGACCGTTTAGGATTCCCAGGTCAGACAGCCTCTGTTGCAGGCACTCAGCTCTGCATTTTGTAGCATAGGAGCAGCCATAGAAAGGGACGTGCCTGTGTTCTAATAAAACTTTATTTACAAAGGCTGAGGTTTGTAGTTTGCTGACGCCTGCTTTAGAGTTTTATTGTTTGACCCTTTGTCCTCAGTGATAAATGGAACAAATTATGTTTAGGTTTACTTGCCAATAGTATGAAGAAAAAAGTTATGAAGAAAACTTTCATAGCTTGGTTTATAAAATTAAATGTAGATTTTGGGGGAACTATTTTAACTTAGTTTTCTGTTTACTAGTCCAAGACATCCCTGGCATCATCAATGGGAAGACCAATGACAGGGGCCATCCAGGTATCTCTGTCATGTGGCTGTTAATTTGGGGCCTGTCTTGTGACTTAGAATGTTATCACCTGAGTTTTCTTTTCTTTATTATATTATCCTAAAATGCTAAAGAAGATGTTATTGATACAGAAACCTGATTCTTACATTGTGGCTGAAGGTTGGCCTGTTGGAAGCCTTTGGATCTGCTCACTGAGGACTCAGATGAAAGCCTGCTGGGCAGTGGACGCAGGACTGATAGTTTGCTTGCACGGTGCACTCTGGGACTCATTCTTCCCGTGCTGTCATTTACAACAATTTCTGTGATTTCTCTCATGGGCACAGAGGAGACCAGGCAGAAGTAGCCAGCCAGCCAGCTATATAAGCTGAATAAGGCACTGTGTAAAAATCCATGAGTTGTTTTCTTTACAAACGGAGTAAGCCCAGTTAGATCAAGGAATTGAAATTTTATAGGGGAAATGGGGAAGTAGAGAAGGACTGACATAGAGGAGACAAAATAAGCAGGTAGTGATTAAAATCAGTATTAAAAGTGGGGCTATAGTAAGATATGTCATGTGCAGAACTGTAATTAAGAGCTAGATCTAACTTAAGAATACTTGTAAGTGATCCTTATTCTTTTAAGGATGGAGTTACTAGACCCATGACAGCCGTGAGAGCAGCTGGTTTCACCAAAGCAGCTTTCAGAGGTTTGTCATATATCTCTACTAATTGTTTTTAGATGTTAATATTTCTTACTGTTTTTATGATGTAAGTATTATTACCATTTTAAATAAAATCCAACATGCCATTGATTATAAAGTGCACCATTATTTTAGGTACCATTATGAAAGAAAAGGGGTGATGAAAATACTCAGCATCTCAATTGGGGTAGTAGTTATACTGGCATGTAATTTATCAAAATGTACTGAATTGTAGATGAAAAATTTGTGCATTTTATTTTATATAAGTTAGAGCTCAATTTTAAAAGACTGAGGGTAAAATAGTATTTACATATGTAATAACTTAAATAATTTAAAAATAAAATTATTATGACAAAAATTAATGTATATTATACCAATACGTACAATTAAGAAGCCAATACCAGGTTTTTACATGATAGAGTTCATAATAGGCATCGATTACTGTGGGGGAGAAGCAATATTGAGAGAGTACCTCGTTTTTATTTTTACATGTTAATACACAAATTTTATTTACATAAATTTATGTAAAAAATTAGACTGGTTTCTCAATATAGAAAATGTTTATGTAGACATAATAAATGTCCCGCCTATTTAATAAATAGGTAATGTAAGCTATTTAATAAAGAATTAAATAATGTGCAACGTTTCACATTTTATTCACTTATGCTGGTCCAAACCAATCTGAACTCTTGCATTGTGTCTCAGGCTCTGCATTTGACCCCCTGGGTCAGTCAAGGGGCCCTGCTCCGCCTTTGGAAACCAAAAACGAAGATAGGTACGTAAGTCCCTGTGCTGTTGTTTTTGTTCTTGTTGCATATTTTTATTTTCTAAATACGTAATTCTTTAGTATTTTAAAAGTTCGTGTCAGCAGAATTATAATCAAAACTTCATTACTAGTTCTTGGAACTAGCAAAAGAATCAAGTTGAAAAATAGCCATGTGTGTTCTGTGCAGTTTTATTATATTATTTGACTTTAAGATCTGCCTAATTTTTATGCTTGCCAATATTGATTGTCTTGAAGGCCAAATGGGGCTGAAAGGTAGTAAGATATGCTTATTTGAAAAGCATATTTCAAAGAAAAAATTAAGAGAACATATGAGAAGTTAGTTTTCATATCAATATTGAGAAATTTAATTTGTATTGCTTTAATTTAGTTTTGTGCTAGTGGCTAGAGAGTAGTCAAAAAGCTATGGTATTAATTCAGCTGTATACATTTACTGCTATCTGGGTACCACTGAGGCGTACACTGTACACATAGTTTTAGAAGCCGACATTACTGCATACTCGCTGTGTGCCAGGCACTGTGCTGAGAGAAGACTGAGCTGTTACTATCACTAGTTCTTGGAGAGAGAAAGTAAAGCAGAGGTCTTGGACTTGGGAGCACTAATAAGTGGTGGGACTGAGATCTGAACACAGACTGTCTATTTCCAGAGCTAGTGCTATTAACCATTACACTCTTTTGCTTCTATATAATATCTGTTTTTAATTTGTAATTTTAAAGCCAGTGTTTGGACTATCATACGAGTGTAAATTACATAATTTCCCTTTTCAACTAACAAGGAACCTCTAGAAAATCAGTTTACTTTATGTCCTAGTTAATGACAGCATGTCTGCTAATAAAAGTATGCTGTTTTATTTAAATATTATGTCATTCTGGATCCTTTCAGCTACTAACAGAAGACACATCAGAAACACACACAATAAGAACATTTATTATCTTATAAAACAGGAAGTCTGGAGGAAAGGCAGTTGTAGGATCGTTAATTTGTTAGTGTTTCAGACAACTAGGAAATAGAATTCTATATTTTGTTGTAACCTTTATAAAACCACCATCTGTTATGCTCATTGTTCATTTAGAATTTTGCAGATCTTTGAAAACTAATAAAATTTATCCCACCTGACTAAATTTGTAGTCAGGTTCCACTGAAGAGTATGATTCCATAGACAAAGCTATACTGTGAAATTTATGTCTTGTGTTCTTTTAAAAAGTTCCACTTGTGGAGGATTATGAGAACTGCGATGTATTCCAATATACTTGTAGTAAAATTTTATTTAGGCACTATGTGTGTTCAGAGTGTTGCATTTTGCTGGAAGAAAGTGGCAGCAAAGCAACGGTATGTCATTTTTGAAAGGTGACTGATTTGGGGGTGTTATGTTTGTTACTAGTGAAGTCAGGGTTTAAACCTCTCACCTTGTTAGAAACCTTCTCTTCAGCGCCCAACTGGTAGTAAATAATAATATTAATTATCTCTTTTATGGGGCTTTAGTTTTCCTAACCATAAGATAAAGTTTTCATTTGCCATAACATCTGAAAAAAGGATCTTCTTTCTTTTGGGGATGATAATATAATAGCGTGGGTCCTGGAGTTCCCTTACAGGTTTAAATCCTGACACACTACCTTACTAGCTGGTGATCTTGTGTGTAACACTGAACTTTCTAAACTTCAGTTTCCCTACCAGTAAAAAGGATGATAGTGCTTTTATCAAATGTTATTATCAGGAATAAATGACATAATTAGGGTGAAGCATGTAGCCTAGTGTGAAATTATACTTGTGCGAAGTATTAGCTATTTTCACTATTATGAATAATTATATAATGTGATTATTAAATATAGTAGTATATTAGTTCTTTAATGCCACTTATTCATGTGTCTTACCTATGACCTATTCTTAAAGGTCTTAAAGCACTTATAAGGGCTAGCCGAGTGGCTCAGTTGGTTAGGAGCTCGCTCAAGAGCGGGAGCTCTGAGCAGCAGCAGAGTCCTGGCCTGGGCTGAGCTTGCTGCTGAGCTGCCAACAGGTGGCAGGATGGCTCAGCTAAAAAACAAAACAAAACAAAAAAACTTATAACGGAAATGTTAAAAGTAAATCAAATTTTAGGATACGTTATTATTAGTGGCTGAATGATTCAAAGTACACCCGCTTTGTTTTTTAATAGTCCAGAAGAAAAGATTAGACAATTGGAGAAAAAAGTAAATGAGTTGGTAGAAGAAAGCTGTATTGCCAACAGCTGTGGAGACTTGAAGTTGGTAAGTTCATAAACTAATAGGGTTTAGGACTATGAAGTGTGTGCACCTGGTTTTACATATGCACGCAGACAAGCATATGTATAGTAAAGACTTTTGCTTTGCTCTTGACTAGCCTTGGAGTGTTCATGGAAGCAATTATTTGGAAAGCCTGCAATTATAACTCTACTTCATAAGCGCTGATGTCAAAACAGTTGGCTGATTTTGTAATTTCTGACATTGGTCGTTTTGGTGTGGGAGAAAAGTTCCAAGGCATCGGCTGATTAAATTCAGCGGCCTGGTGAGTTGTGGGGTTCGACCCAGCCTGCTGGACGACACAGCACAGCAACTGTGGTCCACACACAGAGCACTGGGCTCTTTTTTTACTTCAGCCTTGCTACCCTGGGGTGTTGTTACCAGAAACTGCAAAGTCATGGTTTGCTTTTTGGGAATCCCACTTTGCATTTTTTCAATGATTAAGTATTTTCTCTTAATTTGCTTTCATTCACATTTCTTTGTTTGTTGTGCCATATAAATACAGATTCTGTGACTTAGTTATCAGATTAATGAATTCCATTAGAAAGAATTGTTCAGTATGAGAAGCTAATTTTATTGATCATAGAACTGGTGCTTTTTTATCTAGTTCTAAAAAAATCTCATGTTGAATTAATCCATCTGTGGTCATTCTCTCAGTGGAAATCAACAGAAGGTTCCTGGCATTCTGAGTAGGATGTAAGAGCTAAACTAAGCATCTGTCTTAATACTGGGTGGCAGTTATACTTTCACTTGTCTGTATTTTGAGCATCCCAGAAACCAAACAAATCCATCTAAATCCCTATCTCACAAGATGGAATTAAAATACCCAAGGATTCAGGAGTTGGAGGAAGAAGAAATACAGTAAAACCTTGGATTGTGAGTGACTTGGTTTGCGAGTGTTCTGCAAGACGTTCTATTAGGTTGGTGCAAAAGTAATAGCTGGTTTTTCCCATTACGAGTAATGGCAAAAAACAGCTATTACTTTTACACCAACCTAATAATACATTTTAACTTGGTAAACGAGCAATGTCTTGCAATATGAGTAGTTTGTTTCCGGAACGAATTATGCTCGCAAACAGAGGTATTACTGTAATCAGCATGGTCAAACCTAAAAGTGGTGGAAGGTGCGGTGATAAAGAAACTCGATTTGGGAAAGTCTACCTCCGTTTTGTCCCTCAGACTCCCTTTTCTTTCCCAGAGGAAGCACATGACATTTTTCTGATGGTGACCTCCAGTGTAAACAGTCTGTGTTATCGTCTGGGTTCTGTTTTCAAGGGGAGTGTGGGAGAGTCCCGCAGGGCCTGGCCCAGCTGCGCGTGGGTGTTTCCCACATGCACAGATGCTTGTAACGAGTGTAAACTTGATTTCAGGCCTTAGAAAAGGCGAAAGACGCAGGGAGAAAGGAGAGGGTGCTGGTGAGGCAGCGAGAGCAAGTGACAACTCCGGAAAACATCAACCTGGATTTAACTTACTTGGTAAGTGTGACGTGAGCAAAGTTATTTTGGCTAGGATTTGTAGATTCCAGAAGTCTTTTATCTTTTTTCTTTTAAAATCTTATTGAAACTCAGATGCCCAGAATTAGATTAATAATAATCTTTCTTTAGTTCATGAGACATTCTCATCTTTGGTCTGTGCAAAGATCTTTTTAAAATTTTTTTAGTTAATTAGTTGTTTTTAGTAACTTAATAAGAACTCACAAACCCACCAGCCAGTGGCTCTGTTTCTTGAAGATTGCTAATATTTATGCTCTATTCAGTGTGGCTACTTTAATGAGATTCTAATGTGGACTTTTTGGTGTGTGATTTTTGAGAACTTCAAACTAGACAAATATGACAATGTCCTGTGAGGGTAGTAAAAAAAAAATGCTAATTTCTAGCAAAACCTCTTTAATTCTGAAAAGACAGTTCCTTGACGTTTATACTGCTGTTTAAAAGGGTGTATTTTCAGTGGGAAAAGACTTCATATGCCAAACAGATGGGAAAAAAGGATCTCTGAGACTTTGAATAAGAAGAATGCTTAGATGTTTACTACTTACAGCTAATATTTTTAAGTTCTGTGGCATCTTTAGATTAGGGAATAATTTATAATGACAGTTTTTTACCTCTAGGAATATAATTTACTATAACTTAATGACTTAAGTTATAATTTTGCATATGCAGAAATACTATTCAAATAAAGGTTTAAGATATTTCCACATGTTTAATTTATACAGAGGGTGCCAAAAAAATGTATACACATTTTAAGAAAGGAAAACTGTATTAAAATTGTAATACTTACTATATGCCAGTAACAAAAGATGAATACAAGTCACGTTTGACTTCTGCAGTTTCAAGAGGTGCTCAAAGTGGTTACCATCAATGTCCAGACACTTCTGATTACAGCGAACTATTGCTTGAGCAAAGTTGATCAAAGTGCCCATTTACATACATTTTTTTGTCACCCCTGGTATTTATTAAGAGAATATCCCCACATCTTCCTTATTCCTTTTATCACCAGCAACATTAACAATACATATTTATTCTTTGTGGGTCTTCCTGAGATTAATGGATAGCAAAACTACCTAAATTATAGAAAGTTAAGGTAAAATTCAGAGAGACAGCCTTACCTATCTCAATGTTCTGGTTCATTTGAAATGTGAGATTTTTCTGTCTACTTCATTTTCTAATTGGCTGGGTGTCTTGATATAAACAGCTAACTTTGTGATAGGATTTTAATCTCTAGAAAACTTATAGGCAAAGGGGCCCTAAAATGGTCATTATCTTTTTCCAATATTTTTTTCCTTAGGTTCTTTTCAACTTGGCCAGTCAATATTCAGCTAATGACATGTATGCTGAAGCACTAAACACATATCAAGTTATAGTGAAAAATAAAATATTTAGCAACGCAGGTAGGTGTATATAACTGGTTTTTGTAATAAGTGTAGTTCCTTTGTAGTGCTCATTTACATTTCCTCACTTCTGGTTTCTCACAATGAAATGATCTATGCCCTAAATAAATTTGTATTTAAATAGAAGTGTCCTGCTTAAAGATACTATTTATATGAAAACCCACACAAATACAAATGAGGACGTACAGTTGGTATGAGGTATATTACCTAATGGTAAACCAAAAAGATATTCTGTCATCCAAGTAGAATGAAGCATAGCAACCTCATTGAACATGTTTTCCCTCAGAATTTACCTGCAAGAGGCTATATAGTTTATATCTAGCATTTATAGCGTGTAATTTTTTTGGCAGCAATATTAAAGTTTATCTATATCATTTTCTTAATATCATATTAAAATGAGTGTGGCATTATTGAGTCTAATTTTTAAATCCCATATTTTTCTTAGAAGAAAAAACACAGCTCCAGTTTTATAATGTAAGTCAGTTGTTTTCTAGTAGTATTTTTAGGAATCCATCTGTCCTAAGTTCCATTTCCTCACAGAACTACTGTGTGGATACATGAAAATTGTATAATTATTTTAAAGGGAGACTTTTTTAAAAAAAGATTTTATTGGGGAGTTGGGGGAGGGGAAAAGTGTTGGGGAATTGGGGAAGAGGAACAGACAAGTTGCTGTCCTTTTGTTCTTCAGTCTAGTTGTGGAGGATGTTGCTTCACTGGCCCACGTTGGTATTATCATTGCGCTCTTCCCAGGAGAGGCAGTCGCTTGCCGGCCATTGGACAGCCGCTCATGGCGGCTCATGGCAGCTCACGAAAGAGCACGCCCGCTGCTGGCCAGCCCCACTGCAGCCTACACCGTTGCTGGCGACTCAGGGCAGCCCAGCTTCAGGTCAAGCTGTTGTTCACCATCTTAACTGTAGAGGGCGCAGCGTCACTGGCCCTCATGTGGGATCCGAACTGAGGCCCTACTGCTTAGAGCTGATGTCCCAAGCCAACTCCTAACCAACGTGCCACTCTGCCGGCCCTAAAAGGAGACTTTTTAGTAGTGTGTGAACCTTCATAACTTGAGAAAAGCTTCAAGGAATATGAATTAAAGTGATTTAAAATATCATAGAAAAAGTGAAAAACATAGAATATTATACGTTCATTCTTTTTTTTTTCAATTAGGAAGATTAAAAGTGAATATGGGAAATATTTATTTAAAGCAAAGAAATTATTCCAAAGCCATTAAATTCTACCGGATGGCGTTAGATCAAATTCCAAGCGTCCATAAAGAAATGAGGTGAGTTTACGTAATGATAACTTTGAGAAATTTAAGTGTTATTTTTCAGAAACAGGGTAACTCTTCTGACCTCTTGTCAGTAGGCTGAACATTTTGAAATGTTTGTACATGAGAGGTGTTAGATTTATGTGATGTGTCTGTCATATTTTGGTCGGTCCTCTTATGGATACTTGCACACATTTATATAATGACAAGTTAAAGGTTAAAGGCATAATGTATGATCAGTTGAAATAAAACTAAGCTAATTGGCTAATATAAGGAATGACCAGCAAATACAGCTTACTGCAAACACAAAGTCAAAACAACAGTCCTTTAGAACATACCAGACCCCAGAATGCAAGGCTAGAAATTCAGACCCTCTGACATTCTTGCTATGGATTGAGAGTGAAATAAATAATGAGAAGAAGGGATTGCTTCTGAATCTCAGGAAGGGAGTGGGGGTGGGGGAGAGAAGCTGGGATATTTTCTATTCCTACAATATTTCAAGAGCAGACACAGTAAATTACCTTATGGTTAGGTAATAATAACCTTGGGAACATAGAAGTTTTCCAGGATATTACTGGTCATAATTTCCTCTAGGCACAGTACAATTTCCCTGTAAAAGTTAAATTCATTTAGTGATCATTTTTTTTTTATTATGCACAATATCTTATCATCATCAGTAAGTATCTGGCTTATAGAACATAGTGCCCTTGAGGTATTTTTAACCAAGGTGAGGCCAAGAATTTTTGAGAATTTTAGGAAAAGGTAATATTATTAGACAGCGTATGTTAAGTGCTTGATAATCAATAATTAAGAGGTGCTATAATAATCAAAGAAATAATTATTGAGAACAGGAATGGTCAAGAAAGCTTTATGAAAGAGGTGTACTTGAGGTGGGTTACTGAAATGAGGAGGAGAGAAGAGAGAAGGGGATACCGTGAAAAGAGTCAGGGAAATTGGTGTTAATGATCTGATCAGAGAATTATGAAGAAACATATTTAGTTGAAACTGAAGGATTATGTTGAGGAGTGGTCACAAATAAGATGGGATCACGACCTTTAGAATGTCTATAATCAAAAGACAGACAAATAGCAAGTATTAAAGAGGATGTAGAGAAGTCGGAACCCTTGTACATTGGGAATGTAAAATGGTGTAGACAACTGTGGAATTATTTAATTAGGCAGCTTTTAAAAAAAATGAAACAGATTTACCGTATGACCAGCAGTTCCATTCCTGGGTATACACCCAAGAGAAATGAAAACGTTGTCATAAAGGATTGTGTGTGAGTGTTCATAGTAGCATTATTCATAATTGCTGAAAGTGGAAACAATCAATGTCCATCATGTGTGCAGTCAATAAATAAAGTGTGGCATATCCGGACTATGGAATACTGTTTGGCAATATAAAAGGAATGGAGTCCTACAACATGGGGGAGCCTTCAAAAGGTTGTCCTGGTTGAGAAAAGCAAACACAAAGCGTCACATATCGTATGACTCCATTTACGTGCAATGTCTAGAAAATGCACATCCAGATGGAAAGGAGATTAGTGTTGCCCGGGGCTGGAGGTGAGGATGGAGAGTGACTGCTAATGGGCACAGGTTCTCTTTTTCAGGTGATGGAAATCTTAAAGTAAGGACGTGGTTATAGTTCCACAGCTGTGTGAATATAGCAATAATTATGGAACCGGATACTTAAAAAAAGACATTTAATGATACGTGAATTAAGCCTCAGTAAAGTTTTAACAAAACCAAACAAAAAAAGAAGTAAAGTTCGTTCAAGAGTGCGAGCTCTGAGCAACAGCGGTTCGAGTCCTGACCCGAGCTGAGCTGCCAACAGGTGGCAGGATGGCTCAGCTAAAAAAAAAAAAGAAGAAATAAAGTGGGAAAGAAAAGAAGGAAATTATTTGTGGAATGCCTTGACTACCATACTGAAGAATTCAGTCTTATTGAAGCTGATCCATGTTTCTTTCTCTTCAGGATTAAAATCATGCAGAACATTGGGGTTGCATTTATTAAAACTGGCCAGTATTCTGATGCCATTAATTCGTTTGAGCACATAATGAGTATGGCACCAAATCTGAAGGCAGGCTTCAACCTCATTCTCAGCTACTTTGCCATTGGAGATCGAGAAAAAATGAAGAAGGCATTCCAGAAATTGATTGCTGTTCCATTGGAAATTGATGACGATGATAAATATATTTCACCAAGTGTGAGTATGAGGAAGACTTATGTAGCCAGCTCTTCGTTATCTATGCTTTTCTGTTTCCAGAAATGAAAAAGTTGGAATAGATGACGTCTTAGGTTTCTCCTAGCCTTGTATTTACATGTTTTAATTAAATAAATTTAATGTGTTTTATCATTTTCATTTGTTACTTAAATTATGTTGAGAATGGGATGCCATTAAAATAGGGCTAGAGATTATGGTTAAACAGACTGACTGTACAATTTTAGTGAGGAAAAAAAGGAGAATCTTAGGAAAAGTAAGATTACATGCCATTCTTTAAGAGTAGTATCTTGACTAAGGAACCCCTAAAGGCTTTTTCTTTAGTCATTATTGAGCAGAGGGAACTGAAACCATATGTACCAACTGTATCAAGAATGAAAAGAAGCGGGCCAGCCGAGTGGCGCGATGGTTAAGAACTCGCTTGGGATGCCAGAGGGCCCCGGTTCGGATCCCACATATGAGGG
>NW_017731528.1:593598-600276 GCF_001890085.2 Hipposideros armiger | reverse complement strand
CTGAAGTGTACCTGGCGTATAAGACGACCCCCCACTTGGAGGCATATTTTTCAGGGCCAAAAAATCGTCTT
Source organism: Hipposideros armiger (assembly GCF_001890085.2). Lineage (NCBI taxonomy): Eukaryota > Metazoa > Chordata > Mammalia > Chiroptera > Hipposideridae > Hipposideros > Hipposideros armiger. The sequence continues at coordinate 600,205 of NW_017731528.1, read as the reverse complement.
ATACGCCGGCAAATACGGTATATGTAAAATAGGACTAATTATAATAACCTGCCTTACAGAGTTGTGAGGACTAAGTGAGGTAATAAGGCTTGTGAAATGCTTAAAACAGTACCTGGAATATAGTAAGCACTGGGAAAACATTAACTAGTATATATAATTTTCATATTGAGAAAAAAGAATATATGTTGTGAAAAAATCATCTGTGTTTTTAATAGGGAATAGAGCTATGGCTCAGACTAAGTAACCCATGATTATTAAAGCATTTATATTTGAGTTTAGAATTTATATCACACAGCTTCTGTGTACTTGGTCCTATTATTTCCAGCCTTCCCTTTTATCAGCTGCTCAGAATCTATGCAGTTCATTGGGCAATGTGATAGATAATCAGAAATAAGAAAAAGTTCTACTGGGCCGGCTGAGTGGCGCGATGGTTAAGAACTGGCTTGGGACGCCAGAGGACCTCAGTTTGGATCCCACATATGAGGGCCAGTGACACTGCCCTCTACAGCTAAGATGCTGAACAACAGCTCAACCTGGAGCTGGGCTGCGGTGAGTTGCCCGAGACGGCATAGGCTGCAGCCCCTGTGGCAGTGGGTTGCCATGGGCTACCGTGTGTAGCCAGTAGCCAGCGTGAGCGGCCAGCAGCCGCTGTGAGCGGCCGTCCAGAAGCCTGCGACTGATCTGCCTCACCTGGGAAGAGCGCAATGATGGTGCCAACTTGGGTCGGTGAAGCAACGTCCTCCACAACTAGACTGAAGAACAAAAGCGACAACAACTTGTCTGTTCCCCTTCCCCCAATTCCCCAGCACTGTTCCCATCCCCCCAATTCCCCAATTTAAAAAAAAAAAGTTCTACTTTACATAAGGGAAAGTAGTATAGAAAGATTAATTTACTCTTCAGTTTGTACAACTAGTTAGTGGTGAGGTAGATTAGAAATCCATGTTGTTGGTGTTTAGAAATCCATGTTGTTGGTGTTTACTTCTGAATTATTCATTTTTTTTCCCAATTCTATTTTCCTAGGATGATACACATACTAATCTAGTGATTGAAGCTATAAAAAATGATCATCTAAGGCAAATGGAATGTGAAAGGTAATATTTTGGGCACTTAATAATTAAAACTACAGTAAATGTAGGTTAAATTTTTACAAAAACAGTTGATTATTTCTTTCAAAACTTGCTGTATGTAGTATATTTCTTGAATAGTCCTATTGTTTCGTCATTTCTATACTGGATTCTCTTTTCTCCTTCAAAATAATTTCAGCCCTCATGCTGATACCAGTTATTCATACTTAGTTACTCTTACTATTTCTTTGTAATTCACTTTCCCTTTGCATTTAGTGCAGTATTAGAATTTTGTTTATATTAATTTTATTTTAAAAAATTATATCTTTATGTAGTTTTATCCAGCCTTCCAATTAAATTTCAACTCCCAAAGACAAAATTCTTTCTATTCATTTCATTTTTTTCATTCTCCAATATGGTACCTCGTCTTTTCCAAGTACATTTTAAAAGTTCTAATATTTATTGAATATGCAACAGGTGTATTAGGAGTATATCATGTGATAGAGTGCACTTAATTTCTTTTCAATTGTGGTAAAATACATGTAACATAAAATTTTCCGTCTGAACCATGGTGCATCATTCTTCGTGGTTGGTAGTGTTAGGTACATCACCTTGACTTGTAACCAGTCTCCAAAACTCTGTGCCCACTGAACAACAGCTCCCCATCCCCCCACCCCAGCCCCTGGCAACCGCCATTATTCTTTCTGTCTCTCTGAATTTCACTGCTCTGGGGCATCAGATAAGTGGAATCACAGTATTTGTCCTTCAATGACTGGCTTACTGCCTTTAGCACAATATCCTCAAGGTTCTTCCATGTTGTAACACATGACAGGAGTTTTTTCCTTTTTAAGGCTGAATAATATTCCTTCATATGTGTGGGTGGTTCTCAGTCTTTAGGAATTAGTTTAAAAATAAAACAGACTTGTATTTCTGGGAAGATAGAGTAGGTGTATTTTTCGCTGTTCTTCCCAGTGAGTACAAATGAAAACCCTGGAAATTATATATAAAACAAATATAAGAAGAAAGGTGGAGAGAAGAGGGTAGATCAGCAAGGAACCTCAGGACCTGATGAATAACATGGCAGTGAGTTCCCGTCATGTTCCCAGACTTGGAGCTGATGAAGCTGGCTATCAGAATATCCTGGTGGGTACATTAAACAAACAAACTAACAAAAAGCCTGCTTTCTATAGCCAGATGACAAGAAAAGGGGTAGGCCAGCAGGACAGAAAACTTTTAGAAAAATACCACACAGAAAAAAAAACCCTGGCCCCACCCCCATGCATGCCAGCAAATGCCAGGTGGGAGCCTAGACTTCCACCTTCACAAGGCTAGAAGTAGACATCCAATACCTCAAAAGACCAAATAGGGAGCCAGGAGTTTAATCCCCAAAGGCCCTTAGTGAGTCCCACCCCTCTGTGGTGTCAGTGACAGCACATGGGGAGCTTCAAATCACACCCTACCCAGCAGTAATGAGGCAGTCCTCCTCCTCTCTCCTGGGGAGTTAGGAATCATCATCAGTGGTAACAAGGCCACCCCACCATGGGACTGTGGCAGAAGCAGGAACCCCTACCCCACCCAGCAGAAATAAGGAACCCTTCCACCTTGGGTGTCAAAGGAGGCTATGTGGAGAAACATACTTCTTTTATCTAGCAATAATGAAGTGATGTCTCTTCTTCCCCTGCCGGGTTAATATCAAGAAATCCAATGCCAAAACAGAAGACTTAAATAAAACTCAGTCATAATGCAGAAATGTTCAAGTTTTGATAAAAAATCACTCATCATACCAAGAACCAGGAAGATCTCAAACTGAATGAAAAAAGACAATCAATAGATGCCAACATTGAGATGATAGACGTGTTAGAATTATCTCATAAATGTGAAATCAACTGTGATAAAAAGAGACTTCAACAAGCACTTATGAATATGCTTAAAAGAAATTAAAAAATAGGAACCCTCAGAAAAGAAATAGTTTCAGCAAAGAAATAGAATATAAAGAACAGCCAAATGGAAATTTTAGAACTGAAAAATATAATAACTGAAATAAAAAGCTCAGTGGATGGACTCAACAGAAGAATGAAGGGGACAGAGGAAAGATTCAGTGAATTGGAAGATGGAAAATGTAAATTACCCAACAGAGGGAAAATAGACTAGAAAACAAAAATGGACAGAGCCTTAGGGACTTCTGGGACTTTAAGAAAAGATGTAACATTTGTGTCATCAGTGTCTGGGAAGGAGAGGAGAAAGAGATTGGGCTAAAGGAAGAATGGCTAGTAATGCCCCAAATTTGGCAAGAAAAATAAACCTACAATACAAGAAACTAAGGGAACCCCAAACAGGACAAACCTAAGGAAATCCATGTCAAGATATATGATGATTAAACTCTGAAAATTAAAGACAAAGCCTTGAAATGAGGCAGAAAAACAAAACAAAACAACACATACAGGGAAAGCAATTAGAATGAAAATGGAAAAGTTTTAAATCAGTAACCTAAGCTCCCAGCTCAAGAACCTAGAAAAAGAAGAGCAAAACCAACCCAAAGGAAGCAGAAGGAAACAAATAATAAAGAAAAGAACAGAAATCATTGACACTGAAAAGAGAGAAACAATAGAGAACATCAATGAAATACTTCTAATAAAACTGACAAAGAAAAAAGAGAGAAGACACATTTACCAATATCAGGAACCAATACAGAGGCTCTCATGACTGACCCCGCAGACATCAAAAGAATAATAGGGAATACTGCAAACATCCCTGTACACATAAATTTGACAATTTTGACTAAATAGACCACTCTTTTGAAAACAAGCTACCACAGCTCACCTAATACGAAATAGCTCATTTGAAGAGCCCTATAAATATTAGAGAAATTGGATTTATAGCTTAAAAACTCCCAAAAAAAGATATCTCTAGGCCCATGTGATTTTACTAGAGAATTCTAGCAAATGTTTAGAGAAGAATTAACATCTTTTCTACAAATCTCTTCCAGAAAATAGTGCATTTTATGAAACTAGTATTACGCTGATACCAAAATAAGACAAAGATAGTACACAAAAAAAGACTATAAACCAATATCTTATGGATATAGATGCAAAATCCTTAAGAAAAGATTAACAAACTGAAGTGCTATCAAAATAAAAAGCGTTATGCACCATGACCAAGTGGGATTTATCCTAGACGTGCAACATTGGTTTGCCATCTAAAAATCAGTATAACACGGTGTCAATAGAATACGACAAAATCAACATTATCATTTGGTGTAAACCAAAACATAGCTTTTTGATACAAAATTCAATATGCTTTCATGCTAAACAAACCAAAAAACCTTAACAAGCTAGGGGTAGAAAAGGTGCCCCAGTCTGGAGTAGGACATCTATGAAAAACCCACAGCTTCGCTTCACACTAAATGGTGGAAGACTGAATGCTTTTCCCCTTAGATTGGGAACAACATAAGGGTATCTACTCTCACCAGGTCTATTCGCCATGTGCTGGAGGTTCTAGCTATGGAAGTTAAGCAGAAAAGGGAGTAAGAGACATTCAGACAGGACAGGAAGAAGTAAAATTACCTGTTTACAGACCACATGATCTTGAATATAGAATATATGTAAAATTTTAGAATCCCCTAAAAAATGATTACGGCAAAGTTGCAGGGTAAAAGACCAATATGTATACTACAGAAATATACTATACAATGAACTATACAAAATGAAATTAACAATTATATTTACAGTGGCATAAAAACAGGAATAAATTTAACAAATGAAATGCAAAACTTATACTCTGAAAACTATAAAATAAATATCCCATGTTTATGGACAGACACTTAATATTATTAAGATAGCAGTGCTCCTCAAATTACTTTTTAGATTCAATGTAATCCCTTTATAAATTCAGTGTAAATCTCAGCAGTGTTTTTCAGGAAAGTGACAAGTTGATCCCAAAATTCATATGGAAATGTAAGGGATCCAGAATAGACAAAACAATGTTGAAAAAGAAGATAAAGTTGGTGGACTCAAACTACACAGCTACAGCAATCAAGACATAAAGATTGACCTATATTGGGATAGAATTGAGAGCCCAGAATAAACTTAGATTTATAGTCAATAAAGGTGCCAAGATGATTCAATGGGGAAAGGACAGTCTTTTCAACAATGCCAGGACAATGGGTATCCTCAGGGAAAAGAGTAAAGTTGGACCTCTGTCTCACACCACTGGCCTGACTAATCAAAAGGACAGATGTCGTGCGTTGGTGAGGGTGTGGAGAAATTAAAATCTTATGCTGATGGTGGGAATGTAAAGTGGTACAGCCACTTTGGGAAACAGTCTGGAAATCTCGCAGAACATTTAGCATAGACTTACCATATAACCTAGCAATTTCTCTCCTAGGTATACACCCAAAAGAAATTAGAGCATATGGACATACAATAACTTATACACGAATGTACATAACAGCATTATTCATAATATCCGAAAAGTGGAAACAACCCAAATGTCCACAACTGGTGAATGGATAAGTAATATATGGTCTATTCAATGGAATATTATTGGGTTGTCAGAAAAGTAATGACATATTTTGTCTATGTTTTTCAAAGGTCATTTATATAAAGAACAAAGATCAATCAATGATCTATTGCCTGTTTTGTTCAATAACCTTTCGCCATCTTTCGGTGAGCTTCATATTTCCTCGTTCATAGAAGGACCTGTCTTTATTTGCGAAAAACTGAACAAGGTGCTGATTTACAGCCGCACCTGAATTGAATGTTATACCACGCAAGGAGTTTTGAAGAGGGCGAAATAAATGGAAGTCTGATGGCGCAAGGTCAGGCGAGTATGGTGGGTGTGGCAACACATCCCATCCAAGCTCCGATAATTTTTGATGGGCAATCAAACTGGTGTGTGGTCTCGCGTTGTCACGATGGAACACAACTCCTTTATAATTCACAAGCTCTGGACATTTCTGGATGATGGATTCCAATTGCTGACAGTACACATTCGAATTGATGGTTTGGTTCCTTGGTAGGAGCTCAAAAAACACGACACCTTTAAAATTCCATCACAATGAGAGCATAACCTTCCTCTGATGAATGTCTGCTTTCAATGTCATTTGAGGCGAATCATCACGCCGGGACCAAGACCATTTGTGCACCACATTGTTGTAAACAAACAATCCACTTCTCATCACCAGTTATCAGTCGCTTCAAAAAAGGATCATTTTCCTCACGTTTAGTGAGCATACTGGAGATGTTTATACGCACCGTCAAATGAACTTCTTTGAGTTCATGTGGAACCCAAATATCGAGCTTGCTTACGTATCCCAGCTTCTTCAGGTGGTCGTGAACGCTTGAATGATGGATGTTCAGTGTTTCTGCAATCTCGCGTGTGTGTAACGTGGGTTTGACTCGATCAGTGCCTTTATTTTGTTGTCATCAACCTCGGTGGGCCTCCCTGACTGAGGAGCATCATTGGGATCAAAATCACCAGCACGGAATTTCGTGAACCATCGTTGGCACTGACGTTCTTTTTTTAGATTTTTTTATTGGGGTATT
>NW_017731528.1:586960-593033 GCF_001890085.2 Hipposideros armiger | reverse complement strand
GGAAGTAAAACAGTAAAATATGGCAAAAATGCACAGTTTGGTCTTCCATCTTCAACTTGTTGTAAAATCTCCAAAACTCAACCAAATTGCTCAATTTTTTTTTTAGAATGAAGTTAGAACTGTCAGCTGTCAAGTGACATAGTAATAACATAGATGTGAATGACTCTAGTACTTCCAAAAATGAACTAGTGCCATCTGTTGCAAACATGCGTCATGACTTTTCTGACAAGCCAATAATTAGCCATGAAAAAGAATGAAGTAGTGATATATACTACAATACACATTAGCTATGAAAACATTATGAAACATGAAAGCCAGATACAAAGACCAAGTATTCTATGGTTCCGTTTGTATGAAAAGAATTAGGTGTGGTATTCAGTTTCACTTACCACACACTGTTTCTTGTGTGGCCGTTCTCACCCTTTCTTTTCACGTACTCAGTGCATGTTATGTAACGTCAGCCGCAGAGCCTTTTTCTCTCCAGTGTCTCTTTCTTTAGTTTGCAGCATGCATCATAAAGTAGGGGGTAAAATGAACTGTTGAACTGGAAGGCAGTCATGGATTTGAACCTGATTTATAATAGATTTCTAGTGGAGCTGTCCACCATGCAGTAAGCTTTCATTTGATAGATAATGCTCACACTTAAATCTTTAGAAAAAAATGTTATGCCATGTTTCTAAATAACTCTTTTGTTTGTTTGGTATAGGAAAGCCATGGCAGAAAAATACATCATGACAGCTGCAAAGCTCATTGCTCCTGTGATTGAGTCGTCCTTTGCTGTAGGTTATGACTGGTAAGAGAGAAACCCAATATAGCTGGGTGGGCATGCTGCTCTCTTTTCCTAGTTTATACTTTTACAGATTTAAAATTCTATTAGAAAAGTGATTAAATAATTATGAGTATTGATTTCTACTTATCAAGCAAATAGTAGTATATGGTAAGATTAAAATAGGCCATTCTGAAATATTTTAATATTTTAAAATATACCTATCATAGGCCATTCAATATATATAACTGACATTGCTCACACATGTCAGTTAACTACTGAGGGCAGTGTGCTAATGTTTGACTTGAAGATACATAATCACTCCCACTGTATAAATTTCAACCTGTGCCCTCTTTCATTTCACTTTATCTTTTCTCATTTTCTTCTTTTTCTACCTTAAATTTGTCGCCTATACAAAACTTTCTATTGTGAGTAATAGCTGTCACACCTGAAGAGACTAGTGTCTGCTGATGGAATGGATCCTATACGAGAGTGAAGAGGTGCATCAGAGTTGGAAACCCCTTAGCTCATTTGTTGAATGAGCAGTTGAATTTGTTTCTTACTTCCATTCAGTATAAGAATCCCCTTTATAGCATCCTATCTGGGCCTCCATTCAGTCCCTACTTGGATTCTTCCAGTGTTCAATTCATTTGCTTTATTTTCAAACACCTTTATGGGTTAGAAAATTCTTCTTTATACTGAATCTAAATTTGCCCCTTATGAAACTCTTTTGTATGATCTTTCGAGCAAACATGAGTGAGCCTATGACCTCTTCTATGTGTACCTCACCAGAATTTGAAAAACCTGAGATACCTGTATGTGGTTAGAAAATCAACTAAGTACAGAAGAATTACAGTCTTAGTTTTCTTCCCTCCCTCCCTCCCTCCCTCCCTTCCTTCCTCTCTCCCTTCCTCCTCCTGCCCTCTCTTCCTTCCTCCTTTTCTTATTGAGATAGAATTGAAATATAAAATTATATTTGTTTCAGGTATACAACATAATGATTTGATATTTGTATATATTGCAAAAGGATCATGGTAATTCTAGTTAACATCCATCACCATACGTAGTTACAAATTTTTTTCTTGTGATGAGAACTTTGAAGATCTCTCAGCAACCTTCAAATATGCAAAACAGAATTGAATATAGTCACCATACTGTACATTACATTCCCAGACTTACTTATTTTATAACTGGAAATTTGTACGTTTTGACCCACTTTATCCTAATTTCCCCCACCCCCCACTTCCCACCTCTGGCAACCACCAATCTGTTCTCTGTACCTACGATGTGCATGTTTTCTTTTATTTCCAGTTTTCTAATTACTTTTCATGTTTCTTCTTGGTAGAAGTCACTTATGCCTTCCTTACCATATTATTATTATCCTTTAGATTCTTATGCATTCTGTCTATTCCTTGGGATCCATTGTGTCTCTGGTTTAATTTCTACTGGAGGCATCATATTTGGTCCATGACGCTTTGGTTTTACTGGTTGCTTATCTTTCTTTCTTCTTTTTTGTTTTCTTTTTTAATACATTTTTAAAAATTAGTTTCAGGTGTACAGAACAATGCAATAATTATACTTTTCACCCCTCACAAAATGACAACCCCTCCCCCAATTCACCATCCCCCTCCCCGATATCATACATACCTATTACAATTCCATTGACTCCACTCCCCACACTATACTCTACATCCCATGACTATATATATGTTAAATTATAGTTGACATACAATATTATTCAACATCAGCTTCAGGTGTACAGTGCAGCAGTCAAGCCTCTACACCGTCCATGAAGTGGTCTCCCCAACCAGACATGAGACCATGTGACACCCTACAAAATATTTACAACATTATTAATTATATTCCCCAAACTGTCTTTCATATCCCTGTGGCAATATTGTAGTTACCAATTTATTCTGTCTGATCCCTTCCCCTTCTCCCTCATCCCCATCCCCCTCCCATCTAGCAACCATCAATTTTTCCTCTATATCTCTGAGACTATTTCTGTTTACTTTGCTCGTTCGTTCAGTTCTTTAGATTCTGCATATAAGTGAGATCATATGGTATTTTTCTTTCTCTGACTGACTTATTTCATTTAACGTAATGTCCTCTAGGTCCATCCATATCGTTGCAAATAGTAAGATTTCATTCTTCTTTATAGCTGATTAATACTCCATTGTATAAATGTACTACAATTTCTTAATCTAGTCGTCTACCAATGGGCATTTTGGTTGTTTCCAAGTCTTGGCTATTGTAAATAACGCTGCAGTGAACAAGGGGTGCATATATTGGGTTGTTGGAAAAGTCATGACGCATTTTTGCAATGAAAAACAGAAAAAATTGTTGTGATTTTTCCGACAGCCCAATATTTTTTCAAATTAGTGTCTTAGGTTTCTCTAGATAGATACCTAAGAGTGGAATTAGCTGGGTCATAAGGTAGTTCCAATTCCAGTTTTTTGAGATACCTCCATATTGATTTCCATAGTGGCTGCACCAATCTGCAGTCCCACCAACAGTGCACCAGGGCTCCCTTTTCTCCACAGCCTCGCCAGCACTTGTTGTTTGTTGGTTTATTGATGATAGCCATTCTGACCGGAGTGAAGTGGTATCTCATTGTGGTTTTTATTTGCATTTCCCTAATGATTAGTGAGGTTGAACATTTTTTCATATGCCTGTTGGCTATGTGTATGTCCTCTTTAGAGAAATGTTTCTTCATATCCTCTGCCCATTTTTTAATTGGGTTGTTTGTTGGTTTGGTGTTGAGTTGAATGAGAGTTTTATAAATTTTGGATATTAACCCCTTATCAGATATATTATTGGCAAATATCTTCTCCCATTCAGTAGGCTGCCTTTTTGTTTTATAGATGGCTTCCTTTGCTGTGAAAAAACTTTTAAGTTTGATATAATCCCATATGTTTATTTTTTCTTTTATTTCCCTTGCCTGAGGGGATATGTCAGTAAAAAATTACTCAGGCTAATGTCTGCAAATTGACTCCCTGTGTTTTCTTCTAGGAGTGTTATGGATTCAGATCTTACATTTAAGTCTTTAATTCATTTTTAATTTTTTCCCATATATGGCATAAGGAGGTGGTCCAGTTTCATTTTTTTGCATGTGTCAGTCTAATTTTCCCAGCACCATTTACTAAATAGACTGTCTTTACTCCAATGTAAATTCTTGTTTCCATTGTCATAGATTAAATGACCATATATGGATGGATTTATTTCTGGGCTTTCTATTCTGTTCCATTGATCTATGTGTCTGTTTTTATGCCAGTACCATACTGTTTTGATTACTATAGCCTTGTAGTATGGTTTGATGTCGGGTAGCATGATACCACCTTCTTTGTTCTTATTTCTCAAGATTGCCATGGCTATTCGGGGTCTTTTATGGTTCCATATAAATTTTAGGATTATATGTTCTATTTCTGAGAAAAATGTCATTGGTAGTTTAATAGGAATTGCATTGAATCTATATATTGCCTTAGGTAGTATTGACATTTTAACTACATTAGTTCTTCCTATCCATGAACAGAGAATGTATTTCCATTTATTTGTATCTTCTTTGATTTCTCTCTTCAACGTCTTATAATTTTCTGAGTACAGGTCTTTTACTTCTTTGGTTAAATTTATTCCTAGGTATTTTATTGTTTTTGAAGTAATTGTAAATGGGATTGACTTCCTGATTTCTTCTTCTGAGAGTTTATTATTGGTATATACAAATGCAACTGATTTCTGAATGTTAATTTTGTATCCTGCTACCCTACTAAATTCATTTACCAGTTCTAACAGTTTTTTGGTGGAGTCTTTGGGATTCTCTATATATAGTATCATGTCATCTGCATATAATGACACTTTTACTTCCTCTTTTCCAATTTGGATGCCTTTTATTTCATTTTCTTGCCTGATTGCTGTAGCCAGAACTTCCAGAACTATGTTGAATAGAAGTGGTGAAAGTGGGCAGCCTTGTCTTGTTCCTGATCTTAAGGAGAAAGCTTTTAGCCTTTCCCCATTGAGTACGATGTTAGCTGTGGGCTTATTATATATGGCCTTTATTATGTTGAGATATGATCCCTCTATTCCCACTTTGCTGAGTTTTTATCGTAAATGGTTGCTGGATTTTTTCAGATGTTTTTTCTGCATCTATTGATATGATCATATGATTTATATTTTTCATTTTGTTAATGTGATGTATTACGTTAATTGATTTGTGGATATTGAACCAACCTTGCATACCAACAATAAATCCCACCTGATCATGGTGCATGATCTTCTTAATGTGATGCTGAATTCGGTTTGCTAGTATTTTGTTGAGGATTTTTGCATCTGTGTTCATTAGGGATATCGGCCTGCAGTTTTCTTTTTTTGGTAATATCTTTGTCTGATTTTGGGATCAGAGTAATAGTGGCCTCATAAAATGTGCTTGGGAGCCTTCCCTCCTTCTGTATTTTTTGGAGTAGTTTGAGGAGAAAGGTATTAATTCTTTTTTGAATGTTTTGTAAAATTCACCTGGTCCAGGATTTTTGTTTGTTGGAAGCTTGTTGATTACTGATTCAATTTCTTTGTTAGTAATCAGTCTGTTCAGAGTTTCTGCTTACTCTGGGTTCAGACTTGGAAGATTGTATACTTTTAGAAATTTATCCATTTCTTCCAGATTTTCTGACTTGTTGGCATATAGATTTTCTTAAAATTTTCTATATTTTTGTAGTATCTGTTGTCACTTCTCTTTCATTTTTTATTTTATTAATTTGGGCACTCTCTTTTTCTTGGTGAGTCTGGCTAAGGATTTGTCGATTTTGCTTATCTTTTCAAAAAACCAGCTCTTGGTTTCATTGATCTTTTATTTGTTTTTTCGTCTCTGTTTCATTTATTTCTGCTCTGATCTTTATTATTTCCTTCCTGGTACTCCCTTTGGGCTTGTTTTGCTTTTCTTTTTCCATTTCCCTTAGGTGTGGAGATAGACTGTTGATTTGAGGTTTTTCTTGTTTTTTAGATAGGCCTGCATTGCTGTGAATTTCGCTCCTAGGACTGCTTTCGCTGCAGCCCATAGATTTTGGGTTGTTCTGTTTTCATTTTTGTTTGTCTCGAGGTGTCTTTTGATTTCCTCCTTGATCTCATTGTGGCCCCACTCGCTATTTAGTAACATGTTATTCAGCCTCCATGTATTTGTGTGCTTTCTGGATTTTTTCTTACAATTGATTTCTAGTTTCATAGCATTGTGGTCAGAGAAGATGCTTGATATGATTTCAATCTTCTTAAATTTATTGAGACTGGTTTTGTGGCCTAACATGTGGTCTATCTTGGAAAATG
>NW_017731528.1:580406-585752 GCF_001890085.2 Hipposideros armiger | reverse complement strand
GATTTCCTTCACCAGGGTAGGGAAGTTCTCAGTCATTATTTCTTCAAATACATTCTCGATCCCTTGCTTCTTCTCTTCTCCTTCTGGTATTCCTATGATGCGAATGTTGTTGCGCTTGATGTTGCCCCACAGATCTCTTAAACTATTTTCATTGTTTTATGTTCTTTTTTCTTTTTGTTGTTCCAACTGGGTGATTTCTGCTGTTTTGCCTTCTAAATCGCTGATCCAATCTGCTTCATCTAATCTACTGGTGATTCCTTCGAGTGTGTTCTTCATTTCAGTTATTGTATTCTTTAGTTCTACCTGGTTGTTTTTTATGATTTCTCTATTTTTCTTTATGTCCTCACTAAGTTCCTTAAACATTGTTATCATTGGTTTTCTAAACTCTGTTTCTAAAAGGTTGGATACCTTTGTTTCATTTAGTTCCACTTCTAGAGGTTTCTTCTGATCTTTTACTTGGGACATGTTTCTTTGTTTCTTCATTCTGGCTGTCGCTCTGTTATTGCTTCGATGTATTAAGTAGATCACCTGTGTCTCTCAGTTGCTGCTGGGTGGTCTTGTAGCATGTGTCCTTTATATTTGGATTGCACAGTCTCTCTATTTCCCTGTCCCGTGTGTTCCAGAGGTGTCACTGTTGAAGTTGCTCTTTAATTGCTTTTGGCTTGTCAGAGGGTGGCATTGACCCTCAGACTGATTAGCTGGGAGAATTAGCTCTGTTCACAGTGTATGAAATGCGTGTGGAGGTTGACCCCCTCAGAGGAGGCTTGGCCACTGTGGGCTCTTGTGCCTGTGGAAAATTTCATTTGAGAGTGCCACTTGTAGGTTCAACCAGGTAGTACTCTGGTTTTGTCTAACACTGGCATCTGGGTGTATTGATTCGTGTCTCTTGGGTGGGGCTCCCACTCGGAGCCATTTCAGCCCTTTCTGTTACTGACCCGTAGCTACCTTGTAGGTGCCTCAAGGCTGTCCGCAGTTGGCTGCTGCCTGTGCTGGACCTGGGGTTATGTGGGGATGGTCTCTGTGTGAACTGAAGCTGGTTGCCCCCAAAATTGGTCCTGAGGCAGTTTAGCGAAAGGCCCAGGGCCCCTTAGGCCTGTTGCCACCTGTCAGATGCTGGTAAGGCCCAACTATTGAAAGAGGCTCTTTAGGAGCATGTGTCTGGCTATTTGACCTGGTATTGAGGGTGCTCTCAGCAATGTGGCAGTAGCTTGGCAGGATGGAGACATGATTGGTGGTTTTAAGACATTAATGCAAATTCAAGTCTTATGCCAATACCTGGCCTGTGACCCCCTTGTATAGCGTCCCAAGGGCACTATAGCCAGCCTCCACCTTACGCTTACAAATTCACAAAAGCTGCTCCCGAGTGACTGTGGTGCAAGTTTGTCGTCACTGAACACAAGATGACCCCAGTGCTCTGCGTTGCACCTTCTGTTGTAAAACCTTTTCCACAGTTTGTGGGTGTAGGGCCCATCACCCCCGCACCCCCATTGCCCCTGGTAGTGCAGCTGTAGGTGGGCAATAACCATATAAACAAGCCAGAGAAACAATGACAAAAAGAAAAGAAGAAAAATGAACAAAATATGAAAGAGGAGAAAAGAATAATAAAAACAGAAAAAAGAGGGGGAAAAAAGGAAAACAGAGAAAAAAGAGAGGGAAAAAAAAAGGTTCCCCACCCACTTTAATCTGCAGATCACTTGCTCAGCAATAGAGTCTCTGGGGGACTCAGCACCAGCTGTGTTGCGGGGAAGGGCCCAGCGTGTCTTGAGCCAGCCTCCCTCTCAGGCTTACAGTGAGCTTCCTGCAATTAGTTGCTGTGTGCTCTGGGGCTGTGCTCACCACCAAAATCCTCACAGGTTGCTGCGGGCTTGTTGTGTTGCAAAAACCCTTTGGCCTGTGGAGGTGGGAGCCAGACACCCGGGGCACAGGGTGCCCCCGGCAACGCAGCTCTAGGTGGGTGGGGCAGGCCCCCAAGTCACCACAGGTTGTTGTCAGTGGCCCCCACCAAGTCAGAGCAGCTTGCACTCCTGCCCCAGCAACTAGCTTGCACAAACACACCACGAATGCCCCGGCCAGCGAGGCCCAACACTCCCAGGAAAACTCTTAGTCTCAACCTGTGCCTGTCAGCAGCTTGCAGATCAGGCAGAGCAGCCTGACAGCCAGGCACCATCCTAGCAACTCTGCACACGCAGGGTGGAGAGCGGGGACCCAAGGCAGCATGCGTGCGTGCACGTGCGCACACACACCTGCGCCAGTTCCACCAGACCAATGCAATCCCGGACCTGACCCTCTGTGGGAGGGCCCAGCCCTGAAAAAATGGTGCCCTCCTGTGCACTACTCGTGTGCAAGCTCCACACCAGTTGAACAATGGTCCCAAAGCCTCCGCTCCTGTGCCAAAGGCTCTCAGTTCAGACCTTTCCTGCAGGCTCCTGGGCCCCCATTCACGCAGCCACTCCCTCCTCCAGGGACAGGGTGTGTGCTTACCAGTGAGGAAGTCCATGTGCCAGCTTCACAGGAGGGTGACTGGTTCTCTAGCTGCCCTCCACCTCAACAAGTTGAGCAAAGAGTCCTCACTAATTTCTACTGCCAGCTATCGTAGAACTCTTAACTCTTCTTTCCAGCAAAGTAACTCTGGGCTGGTGAGCTCAGCGTGGGGCCAGAGGGTCCCTCCCTCAACAGGATAAGCCTCTCCACCACTGAGGTGTCCCTTTTGGGATTCACCCTCTCTCCGTGGGCCTGGAGTCAGCCTGCCTCACGTTTCCACCCCTCCTACCAGTCTCGACGTGGCCTCTTCTTTAAATCCTTCATTTAGAGGTTCTGTTCATCTTGTGTTCCAAGGACTTTGAGGTTGAATGTTGTATAAATTATTTGTAATTTTGGTGTGATCCTGGGAGGCAGTTGGCACAGCACATCTATAACACCATCTTACCAGAAGTTCTCCTTATCTTTCTTTTTTTTCATTCTTTGCTTCTACAATCCACTCAGATTTTTTTTGGAGTTTTTCCTCCCAGAATCTCTCTCTGTGTTCTAATTTCTGTAAACTGATTACTCTCTTGGTCTGGTGTTAAATGTCATCTCGGGGCTTACGTTCATTTCTTTCCCAGTTTCCATCCTCTTCTTTATTTAACACTTTATTTTTCCCTTGTTTTAATCCTGAAATAACTCCCTAAGATTTGTTTGTGAATGTCTGTAAATGTCTAATTCTACCCTCATTCTTGATTGATCATTTAATTCGTCATGTATAAAATTCTAAATAGTAACATTTTATTTTAGAACTTTAAAAGCATTTCTTCATTTTAACTAGCATTGTTACTGATTAGAAGTCTAATGCTAGTCTGATCCTTATTTGTAGGTGACCTGCATTTTGTTGCTGACAATTGTTTAAAATTTTCTTCGTATTATAGTTTTGTTATTCTGGTAGCTCAAATAGACACTTTTAAGTTTGTCTTTTTTTCTATATTCCTCCTGTACACTCAGTAGGCCCCTCAATTTGTAGTCTTATGTTTCCTTTCAATTTGGGGAAAGATTATTATATTATTGTTTGATGATTTACTTTCTTCTTCTCTAGTTATAAATTCTATCAGCTGGATTTGGACTTTCTTGTCACTTATCTTTCTTGTCACTTATCTTCCTCTTAGAGTTTCTATCTCAGGTTTTGCTTTGCTTTCTGGGAGACTTTCTCATCCAATCCCCTCCACTTAATTTTTGTATTTCTGCATTGTAACTTAGTGTTTCCAAGAGCACTGTCATTTTCTCTGGTGGTTCCTCGGTCATGGGTGGGGATGAGGATAGGCCTGCAGGCTGCACTACACACAGACACAGAGCCGCCAGTGGTCCCGTAGCTGACCCACAGACTCCCTGACCCCAGCCCACGTCACATTTCTGCCCTCACACCATGTCCCTGAGTGCTCATTGTTGCCTGGGTTCCATGGACAGTGAACCCACTCTGTCGCAGCTTTCTCAGTGTACCTTCCTTTTCTCTACTCTACACGCCAGCACTCTTTCACTCTTCCAGAAATTGTATTTGCTCATGGAGGTGGAAATAGGAATAAATGCACATGGCTGCTACTTTTGGAATCCAAAGTTTTGCCAATTCTTGGTAATAGTGATGTAATGGATTCCTTCTAAGTGTTTTTTCTTTTCACATAAACAGTTCCAGTTTCTTCACCTGTTTCAGATACAGTGTGTTTTCTACCTGACTGGTTGCCTGCCTGGTTTATAAACCAGCCCCTTCTAATGTGTCTGGTGTCTGCACACAGTACCCACATGGGTCTGACCAAGGCCTAGTATGCCGGGATCCCCGTGTCCCATTTTGTGACTACCACGCTGTGCTTGTACCCCAGAGCTGCTTGCCTGTGATGATGGGCACCTCGCAGTACGTGGACTCTGTTCATTTTCGGTCATGCTGAACAGCGTGTCTCATCTGTTCTGCTATTACTTACTTGAACCTGGCTCCTCTTAATATTTGCTACAGCATACATACTTAACGTTTTAATGCATTTACCTTTTAAAAATGTGATTGTAGTTGTCATTGCTACCTAGCAGTTGGCATTTTAGTGAAATTTTGAGCATTTTTCAAAATGCCAACCAGGTTGATTGATACTTTCCACTGAATTAACGTTTTAACTTACCAAATTAACTGCTTTTGTCATGTTAGACTTAAGATCAGGCCAGACTAGATGTTTCTACTCATGTATCATTGCTTTTTTCCTAGGCATTTGTTTTCACTTGAATGTTTCTATTGTAAAATGATAGCCTTGCATAAAAAAATGATAGGGTCACTTAAGAAATGTTGACAAACAGCCACCATGAAATATGAAAATTAACATATTAGCATTTATTTTTAAAAGATAGATTTCAGGAGATTTTTTATATGGATGCTGATAAAATGAAAGAAGGAATCTAAGTAGGAGACCCGTTCTTTCACCGAGATTCCAGATTTACCCTCACATATTGTTTTACCCCAGTCCAACATTTTCCCCTTTGTTTATTTATTTTTTCCAGGTTAATTGAAATTTTATCGACATATAATATATGTAAGTTTATGTTATCCAATGTGTTGATTTGATACATGTGTATGTTGCGAACTGGTTACCACAATAAGGTTAGTTAGCACCTCCATCCCCTTACATAATTACCTTTTTTGTGTGTGCTAAGATTTAAGATTTACTCTCAACAATTTTCAAGTATATAATACAGTATTGTTAATTGTAGTCACCATACTGTACATTAGATCCCCAAACTTATTCACCTTATAGCTAGAAGTTTGTGCCCTTTGATCAAAATCTCCCTGCGGGAGACCAGCTCCCACAGGTCCAGGGGTTTCCTCAGGTGGAGACGGAGTCGGGG
>NW_017731528.1:561657-580191 GCF_001890085.2 Hipposideros armiger | reverse complement strand
GGGAGGGAGAGAGAGAGAGAGAGAGAGAGAGAGAGACTGAGACAGAGTTTTTCACTTATGATTAAAAGAGGGAAGTCGTCTTTATTCAAGGCACAGCGTTTTTCTTATATACTGGTTACATACATTTGCTTTAGGCTGAGGTCACTTATTTTCTAAGGGGTGATGATTACAGTTTTGCTAGCAAGCTGTTTTTCCCCCCCAGGGAGGGGGAGGGAGTCATTATTTTTGCAATACATTTCTTAACAGTAGTCTACTTACTTAGAAATATCCTGTTATGTCTGAAAGTATAGGCTGTGGGGTATATCTGTTAATGTCAGCAGGAAATGGTTTGTCTCACTAAGAGCTATTTTTATTTCATAATCATGAAGAGCTAGCAGCTTGCAGAGAGCAAGTCTTTACTAATTTTTATTTAGTTATTAGTAATATCTTATAAATTCTACGAAGCATTAACACTTTATGCATATCATAATAGCAGGGAAACTTATGGGGAAATAAGCTACTCTTGTGGGGGTAAGCACATTCTCTTGCCAGGGCTTCAGGCAATGTTTATTTTTAATTTGGATTTCTGTGGCATGAGACATCACAAGACCAACCATAACGCAGTGCCCCAGACGGCTCCCAACATCTCCCCTTTTCCCTCACCTCTTAGCACCTGGCAGCCAGCATTCTCTTTTCCACTGTAGATTCCACATATGAGTGAGAACATACAGTATTTTTCTTTCTGTATGACTTATTGCACACAGCGTAATGCCCTCAGTGTTCATCCATGTGTCACAAATGGCAGGGTTTCCATTTTTATAGCTGAATAGTATTCCATTGTGTGTGTGCGTGTACATATACATATATGTGTGTTTTTTAAATGTTGTATGGTATGTAGGTATATATGTATGTGTATACACCTACATACCACATTTTTAATCCACTTATCTTTCGATGGACACTTAGGTTGTTTCCATATCAGCATAATTATAAATAATACTGCAGGGAACATGGGGGTACAGATAGCTCTTCCACATAGTGATTTTGTTTCCTTCAGATAAATACCAAGAAGGAGAGTTGCTGGACCATATGGTAGTTTTATTTTTAATTTTTTGAGAGACACCCACATACAGTTTTCCATAGTGGCTTCAACAATTTATAGTCTCACCAACAGTGCACAAGGTGCTCCCTTTCCTCCACATTTTCACCAGCATTTGTTATGTCTTATCTTTTTGATGATGGCCATTCTAATAGTTGAGAGGTGGCATCTTGTGGTTTTGATTTGCATTTCTCTGGTGATCGGTGATGTTGAGTATCTTTTCATGTACCTATTGGCTATTTGAATATCTTCTTTGGAAAAAAAGTTTGTTCAGGTCCTTTGCCCATTTTTTAAATTGGATTATTTGGGGTTTTTTGCTATTGAGTTGTATGACTTATTTATATAAGTATTTTAGATGTTACCCCCTTATCAATATATGACTTGAAAATATTTTCTCTTATTCTGTAGGTTGTCTTTACATTTTGTTGATGGTTTCTTTTCTTGTGCAGAACCTTTTTAGTTTCATATAGTCCCACTCATTTAGTTTTTATTTTGCCCCTTGTGCTTTAGATGTCTTATCCAAAAAGTCATTGCCAAGATTAATGTCAAGGAGCTTTTGGCTTGTTTTTTTTTCTAGGAGTTTTATGGTTTTCATTTATGATTTTATGTATTTGAGTCTGCTCTCTTCTTTTCTTAGATAATCTAGCTGAAGATTTGTCTATCTTTAATAAAAAAACAGCCCTTAGTTGATCTTTTCAATTGTTTTTCTAGTTTGTTTCATTTATTTCTGCTCTGGTCTTTTTTTAAATTTCTTTCTGATAACTTTGAGTTTAGTGTTTTGTTTTGTTTGTTTGTTTAGTTCCTTGAGGCTTAAAGTTAGGTTGTTTTCTTATGATTTTTTTTTTAATGTAGGGATTTATTGCTATAAACTTCCCTCTTGGAACTTCTTTTGCTGCATCCCATAAGTTTTGTTATGTTTTGTTTTCATTTTATTTGTTTCAAGATATTTTTTAATCTCCCTTTTGATGTCCTCTTTTACTCACTGGTTGTTCTGGGGTGTGATTTTTAATTTTTATGTATTTATGAATTTGCCAGTTTTCCTCTTGTTACTGATTTAAAGTATCATACCATTATGGTCAAAAAAGATACTTGATATGATTTCAGTCTTCTTACATTTGCTAAGGTTTGCTTTATGACCTAACGTATGATCTGTCCTGGAGAATGTTTTATGTGCACTTAGAAGAATGTGTATTCTGCTGCTATTGGATGGAATATTCTATATATCTCTTAGGTCAATTTGGCCTAAGATGTAGTTCAAGTCCAATGCTTCCTTATTGATTTGTGTTTGGATGATCTATCCATTGTTGAAAGTGGAGTATTGAAATTTCCTACTATTATTGTATTGTCTATGTCTCCCTTCAGATTTGCTTAACATATTTTGGTGTTGTGATATTAAATACATGTATGCTTATGGTTGTTATATCTTCTTGATGAATAGATCTTTTTATTGTTCTACATTGATCTTTTTTGTTTTCTGTTACTGGTTTTGACTTAAAGTCTATTTGCCTGATACAAGTATAGCTACTGTGGCTCTCTTTTGGTTTTTCCATTACATGCAATATTTTTTTTCCCCTCCCTTCACCTTGAGCCTACATGTGTCCTTAAAGCTGAAGTGAGTTGTAGACAGAATATACTGAGGACTTGTTTTTTAATCCATTCAGACACTACATTTTTTATTTGGATAATTTAATCCATTTACACTTATAGTAATTTTTGATAGGTAAGGATGTTGATACATAATTATTAATTAGTAATTACTGAGAGGTACATCATATTGTATTCTGGTTGTTTTGTAGTTGCCTTGTTCCCTCTTCCTCCATTCTCTTTTGCTGTCTTTCTTTGTGAATTTTGGGGTTACAGTGGTATTGTTTGGGGTACAGTGGTATTGTTTGCTTCCCTTCTGTCTTTGTGTAGGTTTTTGCTTACATAAAACTTCTTATAACAGTCTATTTTAAGCTAATAACTTAACTTGGATCGATATGAAAGCTACCCCATAATTTTTTTTTTTAAAGATTTTTATTGGGGAATTGGGGGGATGGGAACAGCGCTGGGGAATTGGGGGAAGGGGAACAGACAAGTTGCTGTCGTTCTGTTCTTCAGTCTAGTTGTGGAGGACGTTGCTTCACTGACCCAATTTGGCACCATCATTGTGCTCTTCCTGGGCGAGGCAGATCAGTCGCCGGCTTCTGGATGGCCGCTCACTGCGGCTGCTGGCCACTCACGCTGGCTGCTGGCTACACACGGTAGCCCATGGCAACCCACTGCCACAGGGGCTGCAGCCCATGCCGTCTCCGGCGACTCACGGCAGCCCAGCTCCAGGTTGAGCTGTTGTTCAGCATCTTAGCTGTGGAGGGCAGTGTCACTGGCCCTCATATGTGGGATCCCAACCAGGGCCCTCTGGCGTCCCAAGCCAGTTTTTAACCATCGCGCCACTCGGCCAGCCCCCCATAATTTTGTTTTTGATTTCACAATTATCTCTTTTTATATTGTGTATCCATTAATAAATTATTATAGCTGTAGTTATTTTTAATACTTTTGTCTTTTGATCTTTATACTAGAGTTAAGTGATTAATACACCACCATATTACAATATTATAGTATTCTGAATTTCTGAATTTAACTATATTGTTACCTTTTCCAATATATTTTGTATTTTCATGTTATTAATTAGCATCCTTTTATTTTATCTTGAAGAGCTCCTTTCAGCATTTATTGTAAAGCAAGTCTAGTAGTGATGAATTCCCTCAGCTTGTGTTCATTTGAGTAAGTCTGTCCCATTTTAAAAGAAAGCTTTGCCAGCTAAAGTATTTTTGTTTGGAAATTTTTTTTTCTTTCAATATTTTGAATATATCATCCCACTTCTCCTGGCCTGCAAGGTTTCTGTTAAGAAATCTGCTGATAGCCTTATGAGGGTTCCCTTATATATTAGGAAGTTTTTTCCCTTGCTGATTTTAAAATTCTCTCTTTGTCTTTGATTTTGGATAGTTTTATTATAATGTGTCTTGGAGAAGATTGTTTGGGGTTGGAATTTTGGGGTTATCTATTAGCATCATGAACTTGGATGTCCAAATCTCTCCCCAGATTTGGTAAGGTCTTACCATTATTTCTTTAAATAAGCTTTCTGCCCCTTTTTTCCTTCTCTTCTCCTCCCAGGGCTCCACTAATGTGTAGATTGTTTCTTTTAATGGTATTCCATAAATCACATAGGCTTTTTTTACTCTTTTTCATTTTTTTTATTATTTTGCTCCTCTGATTAGAGGATTTAAATGACCTGACTTCTAGTTCACTAATTCTTTTGCTGTGAGTATTCTGTTGAAGCTTTTTATGAATTCTTCAGTTCAGTTATTGTATTCTTCAACTCTAGCATTTCTGGTGTGGGTTTTTTTTTTTTTTGGTTTCTATTTCTTTTTTGAATTTATTTATTCATGCATTGTATTCCTAATTTCCTTTAGTTGTCTATCTGTTTTCTTATAATTCACTGAATTTCTTTAAGAGGATTATTCTGAATTCTTTGTCAGTTCAAAGATTTCCACTTTTTAGCATCAGGCATTGGGATTTCTTAGTTTCTTTTGGTGGTGAAGTATATCATGGATTATTTATGATCCTTGGTCCTTGTGTTGGTGTCTGTGCATTTAAGGAAGTGGGCACCTCTTTCAGTCTTTATAGACTGGTTTGTTGGGCAAAGCTCCTCACCAGTCAGCCTGCCCAGAGATTCTGGGTGGACCATCTGGTATTGTCTGTGGGCAGGCTTGCTCCTGGAGTACTTGTGTGGATGGGTCTGGTGCCTGGGTCAGTAGGTGGGCAGGCCTGCTGCTAGGTACACAGGGATCAGTGTAGTGCCTGGGTTCAGTGGGGTGGGCCCTGTGCTTGAATCTGTGGTGATGGGGCTGAGACCTCAGCCTGTGTGGACAGACCAGAATTCTGAGTCCCCCGGGCCAATCAGGCACTGGGGGCCCTTGGGGTGGGCTCAGCATCTAGGTCCTCAGAGGGTGGTCTGCTACTGGGACAGACCATGAGCCTGGTTTTGCAGGAGGCTAGGGCCATGGGAACCAGCCTGGCACTGGAGCAAGCCTGGAGTCTGGCCTGTAACCTGGGGCCTCACAGGCTAGCCTGGAGTTTGGGTCTGCAGGGGGTGATTACGGCATTTAGGTGCACCAGGAGCCTAGGTCCATGGGAGCTGGCCTCTATTCTGGGGTGTGAGGGCTGGCCTGGTGCTGGGGTGTATTGGCGGCCTGGGGTAATAATACATTTGAATGTCCAGGAGGCACATGGAACTTGTTGAAAGTAAAGGATTAGTAAGGATAAGGGAAGGGGGGGCATTCTAAGTGAAGAGAAGAGTGTTCTCAAAGGTCCAAGTGCTGGCAGCCCTTTTCATATAGATTCCTCAAGATAATTAAACCTGTGGGTTCTAAGACATCCTGTGCATCTAGAACGGGTGGGGGCTAGGTACTGTCCTTAGGAAAATTGAGGAGAGTGATGCAAATCCTTTTCTGTAGGGCTGCATTCCTTTGCAGAACTCCATTTGAGAAAGGCAGGAGGCGAGCAGGGTGCATTTGTCTTCAAGCCCTTGGCTTGTTAACAGCACTGTGGTGAATGAATGCATTGCTTAAACAGCTTCTGCCTCCCTGGCCTCCTACATTAGTGCACATGCAGTTCCCTATTCCTGGGTGCCCTTTCCCTTTGTGTCAGGTCAGTTCTTCCTTGTTCTTCAACCTGAGCCCAGGTATGTCTAGAACGCTTTAGGGCCCCCGTCCCTGTATTCTTGCATGCCTTTCTAGCAGTTTGCACACACAACTCAGCTCACAGCTGCACTTCCCCCACTAGAGCATGGACGATATCTCGTTTATCCTTATAGCCCCCGTCCCAAATATAACGTCTGACATACCGTAGACATTCAATGAATGTTTGCTGGATACATTACTGAAGCAGTGTCTCTAAATTCTTTTCTTGGAGCCTTGAGGTTCCATTACTGTGTCTACAAGCTATTTTGCTGGTGGGGCTGACAGACTCACTGAAGGGGCACTGAGCAGGCAGGGCTTCAAGTCCTCTCTCCCACATCAAGCAGAGGGCCTCTTTTATAAGTCGAGGTTTAAAAAGGATTCTGTTTGAAAGGAATCTTCTGCTTTAATGGTCTTAAATTATTGGTCTAGGCCAGTGGCTTTGAAACATTTTTTTAACCAGACCTTCAGTAAGAGATGTGTTTTACACTGTGTACTGAAAGAAGTGTCATGAAATGGTCCTTGTCCTTATTATGTATAATGCCCACTGATATTTTTTTCTATTCTGTTTTTTTAAAAATAAGTCTCATGCTCCTTATTTAAAATTAATCCTGTTAATTAATCCGGTTAATTCTAAATTGATTTTGATTGACCTCAATTTTAAGAACATTAGTCTTGGTGCAGTGGGCTTTGGTATCAACAGAAATTGGGTTGTGATTCTTACCTGACAGTTTTCTACTTGTGTGATCTCAGGTCTTCTCTTTTCCTATCTGTAAAGTAGACATGCTGCCTGTCTTTCAGGTTGTGGTAAGGATTAAATGTGGTTATGATTATAAAGGAATTGCACAGTGCCTAACATACAGTTAAAAACAGATGTTCTGTGTGCTTTGGGGAACAACCGTACTGTAGTCTGCTCAAGTCTGGACACACAAAAAAATTAAATACATTCTACAAGTTCTAGAGAGTCTTTTTCACCATCAGAGCATTTAAGATGAAAAAAATATAGAAACAATTTTACCTGTTAGGAATTGAAATTGTTTTAATAAATCCCCAAATCAGAACATAGATATCAATCTAATTTTATTAAAAATACCATAAATAATTAGAAGTGACAGAAAACTAATGAAAAATTGGATGAAAAATTAGTTTAGAACAGAAGAATTCAGCAACTTAATGCCTATATTGGAAGAAATCAAATGCTTAGCCTTGCATAACACTAGGGGCACTTAACCATTTTTTTGAAAAGTCACATTTAAGAAAACCACCAACAGCATAAATGTACTAAAACAGAATAAAGCAACCTTTTTTGCACTTTACATTATAGGTGTGTTGAAGTTGTAAAAGCCTCTCAATATGTAGAGCTGGCAAATGACCTGGAAATAAACAAGGCAATTACGTACCTGAGACAGAAAGACTTTAACCAGGTAAGCTTAAAAATATTAGATGAAATTTCATGTTAATTGGTCAAAGCAATAATATGGGAAACTCCTGTCTAGAATAATGTTATCTGATTATTCTGAAGTTGAGTGATTTCTGTCTTAACATAATTCCATTAGTGTGGTTTGTCCTGTTTTGACTTGCTTGTCCTGTTTCTTTAAAAATGTAAATGCTTTCCATGTGAAGCATGATTGGTTGCTATATTTCTGCAGCATATCCTAGTCCAGAGGTCAGCTTTCTCCTAGAGCAGCGGTTCTCAACCTTCCTAATGCTGCGACCCCTTAATACAGTTTCTTATGTTGTGGAACTGTGCAACCATAAAATTATTTTCGTTGCTACTCTATAACTGTAATTTTGCTACTGTTATGAATTGTAATGTAAATATCTTTTTGTTTTCTGATCTTAGGCGACCCCTGTGAAAGGGTCATTCGACCCCCAAAGGGGTCGCGACCCACAGGTTGAGAACCGCTGTCCTAGAGGCTTTCTAGCTGTTCGCTGAAGCTCCTGGGTGATTCAAAATCAAGTATGATGTGAATGAGAGGGAAGGCCAGGAGAGCTCAAATAGCAGCCCAAGGCTTCCACCCACTGCACCAGGGCAGCTGTCCTGTTGTATCTCTGGTCTGCTGGGTTTACTCATTGATTTGCATTGGGCATAAAAGGGTCCCATTGCTAATCATGGTTTCAGAACCGGCCAGGAGCTCTCACTGCTGCCTCGCTAACTGTTACCTCAGGTGGAGGTGGGATGGGTGAGACATAGTTGTAACAAAACCAGAAGACTAAAGGGGGGCGGAGGGGACAAAAGAGAATAAACGGAATCAAACTAGCTATCCTAGCTTATAAAACCATTGGTTAGTGTCACATGTTCTGGCCACTAGAAAACTCAGCTACTCCAGGTTTAGATCCCCCAGAGAGCCACTATATCTTTCCTACGTCCTATCTTCCAGTGAAGGACCTGCCTTCCGTCTAGGAGACACTGGAAGTGACAGACGCCTCTGCTCCAAGACGGGACAGTAGGACAAGCCTGCCCAGGCATCCATGCTGTGACTGTGGTTGCTGCAGTGCAGCCCTCTGCGCAGGTCCCATTGTGTAGATGAATTTTGATGCTTAAAATTGTTTTAGCATCTGTAAAGCACTAAAAAGACTTTTCAGAGGGTCTTTATATCTGTTCAGTCATTTGATCATCACACCCTTGCTCATTAAAAATACCACTAAAAGCTCTCTGATGCTGCTGTCAGGCGTTTTCAGTGACAGGTAAGTGGATAAATTGGTGCTTGTTATCCTGCTGAAGTCACTTGCGACGCAAAAAATAACGTGTGTGTGTGTGTGCAAGTACTGTTATAGGTGACAAAATAGGGAAAACCATGTTTACCAGTTTTCTCTTGATACTTTATTTTATTTATTTTTAAAGATTTTATTGGGGAATTGGAGAAGGGGAACATTGTGTTTTTCTAGGACCAATCATTTCCAAGTCAAGTTGTTGTCCTTCAAACTTAGTTGTGGAGAGCGTAGCTCAGCTCCAAGTCCAGTTGCTGAGCAGATGGGGTGGAAGGACACAGCTCACTGGCTCGTGCAGGAATTGAACCAGCAACCCTGTTGCTCAGAGCTTGTGCTCTAACCAACTGAGCCACCTGGTTGGCCGTTGATACTTTATTTTTAAATGGTCTTTTTAGAAAGATAACTATATCTTTCTAAAGGTCATGTTTAAAACTATATCCTTTAAGGTGTAAACTCGAATTTTTCCATACTAAAACTCATTTTTAACCCAAATTTTATTGTTTGCTGATTTCCTAGCTATCCTCATTCAAAATATCTTTTTTTAATTTGCTTTTTCAAGAGTTTAATACCAATTAGTTTACCTGTGTTTTAAAATGTAATTTCTGCTTTCTTTTCAACATTGCTGCTTTCTTTGTGTTTCTTTTGTTTGTATATTGTAAGTATGATGAAATTGGGTATAATACAATCTTAGTTTGAAAGGAACACTATTAGGTTAAAAAGTATTGGACTGACATACCTCATAATGATCATTTAATGAAGACTATTTACAATTCAAAGTAAAAGAGAAAAATGTATGCTTTCTTACATAAGGATATAACTCTATAGTTAACGCCAAACACTTTTTTAAGAAAAGATGCTGAATTCTCAGAGCCGGGTTCTTTGTGATGATAGGGTTGTTGTGTAGTCAGCTTTGTAATGAGAAGGAGGTCTGCTAAAAAGCCAAAGGTGGGTGGAATGAAGTACGCAGTGTGGTCTGAAGGTCACTGATAGTGTGAGACAGACACAGTGGCATGCTGAAGGCAGTAGCTAGATGGATGGCATCCGCCAGGAAAGGAAAACAAAACAAAGATATATCTATTTTCCAGTGGTTTTTGAAAACAACAACCCAAACCAACAATGTTTATTTTGATGATTTGTTTTGCCATTTACAACTAAATTTAACTTTATTAAGTGGACTTTTATCAGGTTCATTTGTAAATGAGACAGAAATGTTGGAGACGCATTCTTTGAACTTACAAAGAACAGTTATGAAAACAGCTCATTTCATAGCCAAAAATACCTGAGAATGTTCCTTTTATTAGAATAATTAAATAGGCTTTTTAGAATAGTTTGTAGTTTAGAAACTAAAAATATGAACTATGTTTTTATTCTGTCAGATGTTTTTAAATGGATGTTTTAAATTCAGGATACTTTTGGTATTTCTTTTAAGTAATAGCTTTAGATTTAAATTGCGTTGCTTTTTATAGTAACCTTTTGGGGAGAATAACTTGGTATTAAATGTAGTCTTAATGTATTATTACTAATGAGCCACAAATTAGCAAATATCAGAATTTAAAAACCCAACACATTTCCTTGACTCTAATATGAATAGCTGTTTCTAAAAGGAACGATAGAGACTACTGTTCAGCTTTTTAAATTGCTGTTTGTTAGCTTGTTTGGTGAGGCCTAACGGCTGTCATAAATACTAGACAGCAGCTTTGTTTCGTGTCACTTGGCTCCAAAGAGGCTAATGGATATGTGAGTTATTCCTGTTCATGTGCCTTTGTGTTTTACATTAGCATATACATTTGTGACACCATCCAAAAGTAAAGGTGGAAACATCTCAATTCGTATTCAAAGTGAAATGCGGCTGATAGAGTAGACTCAGAAAAGTGACTTTTCTGTGAGTGGTGTGGACGCTGAGGGAGTCAGTGTGGGCAGGACACAAGGTGGGCAGGACAAGCCGCAGTCACTTCCCAGGTCACTGTTGGGAGCTTCGCAGCAGTTTTAGAGAAGACCCTTCCAAGAACGTAAGTGGGAGAGAGAATCTCAAATGTTTGGGTTTTTTCTTCCAGTGTTTATTTTGTGAAATTATAAACTGCTGACCTAGAAAGTCCCAACAGTTTTCTTTAAAGTTTTCTTCAAAAACCCTGTGAAAGAGTAGTTATTTCCTCATATTATAACCAAGCTTTATGAAATCTGGTATTTTAAAGTCTCCTACCATTAAATAAAAGTGAGACCACTTGTTCAGTGGCGCTTCACATGAGGCCAGACACTTGCACAGTACACAGGTCTGACTTGGTCAGCTGTTTCCCACAGTGACAACTGACGGCCACTGTAGGAGTCCAAGTGCGGTTTTCTCCAGGAGCAGGAGGCACCATGAGGCCAAGCGGTTTCCTTAGGAAATGTATTTCAGAGGAAGGAAGGAAAGCCCCGTATTTCTCTACTTTTTTTTTCCCCCCCAGAAATTTCTCAGTAATTTCCAGGCTGAGTGCTCATTCACTTTTCAGGCAAGCTGTCTGACCACTGCAGATGTCCTGTTTGGTTAGGATTATCTCAGCCCTCCAGGTGGCTAAAATGTATTTTGGTTTCTCATGGATTGAAAATGTAATTATATAATCAGACTGTGTTTGTAATACTTCCAGAATGATTTTCTGTCATCAGTTTTGGGAAATTCTCAGCCTCTAGTCTTTCTTCCCTTTCTGGGATTCCAGTTGTGTTTATGTGAGACCTTCTCACCGTGTTCCCGCGTGTCTCTTATGTTCTTCCCTAAGAACGTTCTTTTCCCTTTTCTTTTGCTGTACTTACTTAGTCAACATTTCTTAGGATCTTGACCTTCAAACCCTGGTTTCCTCAGTAGCTCTCCAGTGTTTGACCTTCAAAAAATATTTCTAGTTAGGTTTGACCTAACTTTTCTAATTGTTCTCTGTAGGAAAATGGTCTTTCTATAGGCTGGCCTCTGATTGCCAGAAGCAGAAATTCTAGAATTATTTTGTAAAGGGAAAATTGGGTCATGTCTCTGAGGTAAAACCTCACTGCCCACCCATTGTGCAGGATAAACAGCACACTGTGTTCACAGGGCTCACAGGCTCTCTTCAGCTGTGTCTGATCTGCCATTAAGCACATCTACTGTGGTCTTCAGTTATTGTATTTTTAGTGTCATTTTATTCTTTTTAGGAATTTGTTAATGCTCAAATGAAAGTCTCACCTTGTCATCTGTTTTCTTAAACATATTAATCCACCTGTCTTGTGTTCTCCCCTGGTCTTACACTCAGATGCTGAGCTTTTCCTCAACCTAAGCCAGAATACTGTCATTACAATGGTGATAACTTTCAGATATTTTATTTCTAGGCTGTAGAGACCTTAAAAATGTTTGAAAAAAAGGACAGTAGAGTGAAAAGTGCAGCTGCAACCAACCTGTCATTCCTATATTATTTGGTAAGTTTTAGTTTTTTAAAAGTAAGAGTTGATACTGTGGTATTTTTCTGTTGCTAAATTCCTACCTGAAGAGAGGCTCCTGATTTGACCCCCACCCTGCAGTGATTTCTTACTTTGAGAATCCTTTGCCACCGAGAGAAACTGGAGAGGAAAGGTATTATAATAAATGTCACCGAATAGTAAACTTTTGAAGGGTCAGTTCTGTGATATGTGAGTTTATCTGTTGTTCAGAAGTTGGGTCCGGAGGCAATCGCTGAGTGCTATGGGGCCAGGGGGTAGGGATGAGACGTGCACAGTTAGGGGAGCTGGGGGGAAGGTGCACGGGCTCGGGATCTGAGCAGCTCAGCACCCAGTGACTGGGTGGCAGGCACGGCCCACAGCCACCCGAAGGGGGACTTCACGCAGCAGCTGCCTCCACGTGGATCCACCGCCAGGCCCCAGCATTCACCTTGCCCGGGGTGGTTGGAGGAGGAGGAGGCGGCGGGTGTGGAGTGACATGACGAGGACAGCCTGGGACCATGGGATTTTACATCAGACCTGCATCTAATGGCCAGAAGGAGGCCTGCGGAGAGCAAGGCCACTGTTTCACGTCTCCGTTCAGTACTTTCCAGAAGGTCCCTTGTGCCAGCTCCGACAGACTGCAGAGGGAATGGGAGTCTTGGAAATGCAGGTCCTGGCCTAGCCAAGCTGGCAGGGCACACGCTACCATGCCACCTGAGACTGGAGATGTCCGTGTAGTGCACGTGAATGATGGCAGTGAGATGGGGCCAAGATGACTGATGGTTGGAAATGCAGTCGTGGGCGCTGCAGCCCAGCTGACGGGACAGTCAGACAGTGATACCTTTAAGGCTACTTCAGCGCCTGGGGCATGGGGCGTGGGGAGCACCGTGTGCAGTTAGTAATGACATGGAATATGGGCATTCAGAATGGAGCCGCCTACACGTAAATAGTGACATTATTCAAACCATGAGACTCGAGGTCGTTCATAAGAAACTTGGGTAACTGAAAGTGCTTAATGAGTACAAACCTTTTGTAGAATAAGCCCCTCAAGACCAAGATATGTAAAATATTTGTTTCTGCTTTTCATATCTGTAATCTCAGAACAGTCAGAAAAAATATTTGTTGAACTTTAAAGAATCTGTATATATTTTGTACTTTATTTAGGAAAATGAATTTGCACAAGCCAGCAGCTATGCAGATTTAGCTGTGAACTCTGATAGATACAATCCATCAGCTCTCACTAACAAAGGGAATACAGTGTTTGCAAATGGTGACTATGAGAAGGCAGCTGAATTCTATAAGGAGGCTCTAAGAAATGATTCTTCTTGTACCGAAGCACTTTATAATATTGGTAAGTGAAATGGGAAAAATTGCTTTACAGAGCTCCAACTCCTTAGGAGGAGGAGTTGAGTTCCTTGTAACGAAAAGTGGAAAAGAAAACTTGGATTATAGATTATTTTTAAAGTTTTTAATCTGTGTAAAATTTCCATAGATGTTGCCATATTACCCTGTAAAGAGACTTTTCCAATTTCTGTTTCCACCACGGTGTGTGAGACTGACTGATTTCCTGAATTCCTGCTAGTACTGGATATTGTAATTGAACTTCTGCCAAACTGATGGTGGGAAAAAAAATCTCATTTTCTTCCTTTTTAATTATGAACAATTTCAAGAATAAAAAAATACAGAAAAAATAAACACCTGTGTACCTACTACCTATATTTAACACATTTTAACATTTTGCCATATTTAGTTCATCTTGGTTTTAATAAACAAAATGTTACAAGACCTGAAGGCTCACCACCCCTTTCCCTTCCCTACCTTTCGGAGGCCACCTGAAATGGTTCCATTCCTCCTTGTCCCTGAGTTTGCCGTGTTGCAAACACAGCTTGATGCAGTGCTGTGTCTCGTCTTGGGTTATTGATGAAGTTTGACTTCCAGTTTTCTTCTCCTTCTCCCTGCATTTTGGTTTGCATGTTTGTTGTATTCTCTTTCGCATTATGACTTTTCCTCTGATGTCTGAGGATCCAGCTGTGTCCTCATACTCAGGAGCGTGCAGCTAACACTGAGTGGGGACTCTGAGGCATGGGTGAGGCTGATGGTGGGCGCCCTGCCACAGGGCCATCTGATCTGTCCATTTGGGGAACTGCTTATCAGGCAGGTGGACCTCTCCTCTCCTGCCAGCAGGAAGAAGGAAGCCCTGGCTGGGCTGGGGGGGGGGAGAGGTGGGGGATTAGCGATTTTAGGTGCAGTCAAGGAGGGCCTCACTGAGGAGGTGCCCGCTTACCGCCATAGTGGAAGAGAGGGAGGGTAAGCCCGTTTGGGTATCTGGGAAAAGAGCTTGACTGACAGAGAGAAGTGGGCAGCAAAGGCCTTCATTCAGGAGGTGCCTAGATATGTCTTCATCCCCTTTATGTATTTTAAATACTTGTCCTAGTTCATTGCCTTATTTTTAACTTTATAATTTCTTTTGTCAAACAGAATTTTCTATTTTTGATATAGTCAAATTTGGCTTTTTGAAAATTTGTGGCTTTGTTTGTTTATTGTTTTATGGAGCCCTTCCCTACCCCATGATTTTTCCTATATTTTTTCATAGTTTACAGCTTTGTGGGGTTTTTTGTTTTGTTTTGTTTTGTTTTGTTTTGTTTTGTTTTGTTTTTTTAGCTGAGCCATCCTGCCACCTGTTGGCAGCTCAGCGGTTGCTCAGCTCGGGCCAGACTCGAACTGCTGTTGCTCAGAGCTCAAACTCTTGAGCGAGCTCTTAACCAACTGAGCCACTCAGCCGGCCCTTGTGGGTTTTTTTATATAGTTTTAAAATAAAATTTGAATTTATTCAAAAGCAGTAAATTCAAAATAGGAGTTAATGTTTCTTTATGCATAATCAGTTGTCTTGAACTGTTTATTCTGTTGTATTAATCCGTTAGTCTGTTCCTCTCCCCACCACACTCTAAAATCACTAGTTTTATATTATAGCATATTTTGGTGCCTGCCAAATATTAGTGGAGCATCCCTGCCCCCACCTTGCTGTTTTTTAAGGAATTCTGTTCATCTTTGTTTTCTCCTCTGGGTGAATATTTGTGTCCTTTTAAAGGTTCACTCTGTTACTTTGAGATAATTGCTTATGCCTTTTTTTTTTTTCCTCTCCTTCTTTTTAAGGCCTTACCTATAAGAAGCTAAACCGTCTTGAAGAGGCTTTGGACTGCTTCCTGAAGCTCCATGCGATCCTTAGGAACAGTGCCCAAGTTCTGTACCAGATAGCCAACGTGTATCTTATGTACTGAGCTTGGGCCGCTGCTAATTCACTCAGTTGGTTCCCGAGTGCCATTATTAAAATTAAATGAGCTTAACCAGTGAAGTAATTGATGAGGCTAACATTTTAAAACCCAACTATCAGATTAATTACTATGTGATGAAAATATTTTTTGAGTGATCCTGTTTTTCTTCTTTTTTTAAAATTTATTTTCAATTATTTTATATTAATTTCAGGTGTACAGCATAGTGGTTAGACATTTATATAATTTACAAAGTGATTCCCCTGATAAGTCTAGGACCCACCTGGCACTATACATATTTGTTGCAATATTATTGACTGTATTCCCTATGCTGTACTTTACATCCTCATAACTATTTTGTAACTACCAATTGTACTTCTTAATCCCTTCCCCCTTCTCACCTTGCCCCCAAACACCTGTCCCTCTGGCGACTAGCAGTTCTCTGTATCATTGAGTTTGTTTCTGTTTTGTTTCAATGAGTTTGTTTCTGTTTTGTTTGTTTGCCTACTCTGTTCTTTAGATTCCACATATAAGCACAGTCATATTGCATCTGTCTTTCTCTGTCTGACATACTCCATTCAGCACAATCCCCTCCAGGTCCATCCATGTGGTCACAGATGGTGAGATTTCATTCATTTTTACAGCCGATGATTGATCCTGTTTTAAAAGATCATTTGCATTGTAAGAGGAATTGTTTAAAGGTTAAAAGTACTTAGGAATTTTGGGGAATGATCATGGAAGTAATTGAGTATGACATGTTGAGTACACATAAGCTATTCATTGAACATAAATTAGTTGCTTTAGAATATTAACTGAGTCTTGTAGGGTATTTTTGAAGCAGTAACTTATTAATTAAAAGAAAGGTATTGTTTATTACGATTAGTACTACTAAGTTTGGATGATTTGTCTTCTTTATTGTAGCTGACATTACAGGTTTAAGGGATAGAACTCTCCAAAGGCCTTTCCCCTCCAAAGTTAGTGTGAACTCACTCATGCGTTCTGTCCCCTCAGTAGCCGCTCATGGATTGTATTTTGTTTAGGGGGCTGCTGAAATATAAAGCATTGCTTTTGTTGTCGTGTCTTTTTCAGCTCTGAGCTTTCTTTAGTTGTTTTTTGTCCCCCGCTCTTGGTTGGAAGAGCAGAAACCTGTTCGTTTTTAATGCTTTTGACACCACTTGAAAAACATTTTAATTTCTTTCCTTATTTTAAAAATAATAAGCTTTGACAACATTGGGAAGGATCAAAATCTTATGTAGGTTTTTAAGTTATCATTATCTTGATAAACATTTTATACAAATATGTTTGGACAAAAGGATATTATGAGGTATCCCATTAATACTTTTAAGTCTTAGCTGCTATACTTTTAGTAGAGTAGATAAAAAGTTTTCTATAATAATTTTTGGTTTTAGATCAGGTAGCTTCATAGTTATTCCTTTTAGCCTTTTTGTTTTGTCCATTTATTTCCTCTGAAACTGCCAGTGTAATGATCTGATAGTGAGTGCCTAGTTCATGATGGGTTTGGATCCAGTGAAGTAATCAATGTGTTTAAGGGTGTGAATACATTTCCTTATTTTTATGTTTTTATTATGGTATCACATTTTTCCATCATTAAAACAGAAGACTTTTTTCAGTAAAACTTTGGATTGGAATATTTTTTATTTCATTGAGACATCTAGCGTAAAAATAATAAGTGGTCAATTGGTGTGAACAAGTTATCTGAGTGTATGCAGAAGACCTATGAGGCACAAAAGCTATAAAAAAGAACTCCCTGTCTGGGGCTTATAATCTAATTGGGGAAAACTCACAGGAAAATACATCAAACTATTCCCTGAATGTGTTGAGCATGTTAAGAAGGTAGGATAATGAATACAACATTCAAGCACTTTTATTAAGGACACATTTTAGACAATGCTTTGAACAAAATGGCAGACTGATAATCCTACTGGAAATCTGGGAGTTGATTTTAGTGGGCAGCAATGCAGCTAAAGGAAAGGCTGAGTGTATGCACGGAACAAGAGTGTTCGCAGTGCTGCTCCGGTTCCATCATCATCAGCCTGGGGATACCGCAGTAGGTAGTTTTAAATAGCTCACTACTGTAGGCTAAGGAATGTTTTCATTGTAATGTTGTTTTTAGGTTTGCTTATTGATCAATGAATTCAGAAAAATTGTATTACCCTTAACTGAAATTGTCCAAGATATGAATTAATGGAAGATCCCAATCAAGCTATTGAGTGGTTAATGCAGCTGATCAGCGTTGTCCCAACGGATTCCCGAGCTCTGTCTAAGCTGGGAGAGCTGTATGACAGCGAGGGGGACAAGTCCCAGGCCTTTCAGTATTACTACGAGGTGGGTACTACTACTAGCTTTATGAGCTGTTATAAAAAAGGCAGCAGACCTTCTAATTTATAACATTTAAAAATGCTTACTAGCTTTTAAACAAATATTGATTGAAAATAAAATAAAGCATTTCTGGAATGTAAAGTTCATTTTTGATTAATTTTAATAAAAAAATGAAATAAAAAGTACAAATTCATTTTTCTCTTGAAGCATGATTTTCATCCCTTTTTTATTTTATTACATATTTAATTTGACTCAGATTATGTATCAGTGAATCAAAAGGATATTATAGGAGTTGAAAAATGTGTCAAATCTTAAGTTCTCTAAATCTTGTATAGTTGAAAGATCTTGTAAAGTGCTTATTCTTTATTAAGCTCTGCTTCTTTATTAAGAGATTTCACATTGGATACACTAATCCATTCAATGGGTAAAATGTTCAGGGAGTACATTACACGTTGCTGCTGAAATTGTCCTGTCGCGTTCTGTGTTTTGCAGTCATACAGGTATTTCCCTTCTAACATTGATGTCATCGAGTGGCTTGGAGCCTACTACATCGACACCCAGTTTTGTGAGAAGGCCATTCAGTACTTCGAAAGAGCTTCTCTCATACAGTAAGTGACTGTCAGAGCTGTGTGGAACTAAACGTGTTCTGTCGGGGTTTGATTATGATCCGTACTGTTAGAACCTAACAGACACGTTAAGTTCAAGAGCAAATATTTGTGAACAGTTCATTTTCTTGTATTATGTTCCATTTTACTTGGTCTTTATTGTGACAAATATATTTCCTTTTTATGCAAAAGTTTCAAAAATACCTGCTTTAAGGTACTTTTTTTCTTTCATTAAATCATTTTTTATTATGAAATACACATTTTAGAATTAGTTTCAGCTGTACAACACAGTGCAATAGTTATACTTTTTACCCCTTGAAGTGACAACCCCCCTCCCCCAATCTGCCACCCCATTTCCCCCCAATATCATACATATCTATTACAAATCCCTTGAC